>NW_027361752.1:4937500-5047500 GCF_039654945.1 Dendrobates tinctorius | reverse complement strand
TACCTTTAAGGATGTTAGCTAGTGTTGAGCATTCCGATACCGCAAGTATCGGGTATCGGCCGATACTTGCTGTATCGGAATTCCGATACCGACTTCCGATATTTTTTCAATATCGGAATTCGGCATCGGAATCGGAAGTTCAGTTGATTGACGGCCTGACGTCATCATGATGCGCGGTGTGTGCGCATCATGATGCGCCGTCATTTCGGGCCTTCCGGGGGTCTCTGCCGGCCTGCCGGGGGGCTGTGCCGGCCTGCCGGGGGGCTGTGTGGACTGCCCGGGGTCTGTACCGGCCTGCCGGGGGGCTGTGCCAGCCTGCCGGTGGTCTGTGCACCCTGTGGGGGTCTGTACCGGCCTGCCGGGGGGCTGTGTGGACTGCCCGGGGTCTGTACCGGCCTGCCGGGGGGCTGTGCCGGCCTGCCGGTGGTCTGTGCACCCTGTGGGGGTCTGTACCGGCCTGCCGGGGGGCTGTGCCGGCCTGCCGGGGGGCTGTGCTGATGTCCGGGGGTCTGTGCAAGCATCGTCCGATGGGACTACATATGTAGTATGTATATGGTATGTATGTAGCATGTAGTATGTATGTAGCATGCATGTAGTATATATGTGTTATGTATGTGGTATGTATGTAGCATGCATGTAGTATGTATGTAGTATGTATGTAGTATATATGTAGTATGTATGTAGCATGTAGTATGTATGTAGTATGTATGTAGCATGCATGTAGCATGCAGTATGTATGTAGCATGCATGTAGTATATATGTAGTATGTATGTAGCATGTAGTATGTAGCATGCATGTAGTATATATGTAGTATGTAGCATGTAGTATGTATGTAGCATGCATGTAGTATATATGTGTTATGTATGTAGCATGTAGCATGTATGTAGCATGCATGTAGTATATATGTAGTATATATGTGGTATGTATGTAGCATGCAGTATGTATGTAGCATGCATGTAGTATATATGTAGTATGTATGTTGCATGTAGTATTTATGTAGTATGAATGTAGCATGTATGTAGTATGTAGTATGAATGTAGCATGTATGTAGTATGCATGTTGTATGTATGTAGCATGTAATTTTTTTTTTTTTTTTTTTTACATTTAACACATTAGCCGGATGATGGGACTACTACTGTCCCATCATTGGCTAATGTGTCAATCACTGTCATGGTAGCAGGCATCGCCCGATGGGACTTGTAGTCCCATCGGACGATGCCTGCACAGACCCCCGGAGCCTGCACAGACCACCGGCAGGCCGGCACAGCCCCCCGGCAGGCCGGCACAGCCCCCCGGAGCCTGCACAGCCCCCCGGCAGGCCGGCACAGCCCCCCGGCAGGCCGGCACAGCCCCCCGGAGCCTGCACAGACCACCGGCAGGCCGGCACAGACCACCGGAGCCTGCACAGACCCCCTGGCAGGCCGGCACAGCCCCCCGAAAGGCCCGTACAGACCCCAGAGAGGCTGTACAAGGGCAGGAAAGGGTTTTTCTTATTCCGATACCGGAAGTCCCATAGACTTGAATGGGACTTCCGGTATCGGAATCGGCGATACCGATACTTTTTTTAAAGATCGGCCGATACCATCCGATACGATACTTTGAAGTATCGGACGGTATCGCTCAACTCTAATGTTAGCGCATTGTGCGCATTGGAGACATAGAAAGGTGCCTTTTTTCTGCGTATGAAGGAATGTTTGTTTAGCAACTCTAAAAGATGATCCAATGTCAGTTTTGACAAGTTTATTTCTCAAGTTGATCGGTCTTCTAAAACAAGGCAAGAAAGGTCATCTGAATTTAGCTATGTCTGGGTAGCTGGTATGTAGAAGTGGCCAATGTTTATGGATTTTTTGATGTAATCTGTATGAGAAAGGGTGAAAGGTATGGACAAAAGGTATTCTTTGTATAGTATTTGTTTTTTTGGTGGGACCCGATGTGGTAAGACAATTACAAAGTAATTTTTTAGGATAACCTCTTTGTAGGAATTTTGTTTGCATTTCATTGAGATGTGGCTGACACTTGTCTGGATTATTAAAGGGAATCTGTGACCCTATTTTTTGCCTATCAGCTGCGGCCACAGCCATCAGGGGCTTATCTACAGCATTCTGTAATGATGTAGATAAGCCCCCCCCGATGTAACCTGAAAGATAAGAAGAATGCTGTAGATAAGCCCCTGATGGCGATGGCCGCAGCTGATAAGCGAAAAATAGGGTGACTGATTCCCTTTAACAATTCTCATTACCCTCTGAAACTGAGATGTAAGACTAGATTTCTTTATAGCCGATGGATGGCAACTTTGATATAAAAGAAGATTGTTAAGGTCTGTACTTTTTGTAAGAAGGTCAGCTGTCAGAAAACCATCGGTATTCTTGATAATTGTTGTGTCTAAAAAGTTGATTTGGACCAGACTGCTGTTGATGGTGAAAGTTAGTTCTAACCACACACTATTAATTTGGTCATAGAAAGATTGAAGAGTGTCAAAAGACCCCTTCCAGATGCAGAACACATCATCAATATGTCGAAGCCAAAGTTGGCAGTGGGTTTGATACAAACAGTTGGAATATATGAATTTAGATTGAAAGTATGACATGTAGGCATTAGCTTAAGGTGGGGCCACATTGGACCCCATAGCTGTACCTTGAATCTGTAAATAGAATGTGTCTTCAAGAAGAAATTTTCAGTTAACACTAATTTTAGAAGATCAAGCAAAAAATTAATTATTGGGGGTTCTCTGGAAGATTGTTCTAGAAGAATTTAAGTTACTAAAATACCTTTACTATGTTGAATTGAGCTATATAGATTATTAACATCCAATGTAACTAGACGGGTATCACTAGATAATTGCCCAAGATGTTTGATATTGTTGACAAATGCTCCAGTGTCAAGAATGAAGGATGGTGTATTTTTGACCAAAGGTGTGAGCATTTTTTAAAGTAGTATAGATGGTTGCAACAGGATAGAATCCGATGACGCCACTATGGGTCTTCACGGAGGATTGTCAAGCAAGCCGTTTGTGGATTTTTGGTAAAGTGTAGAGAACTGGTATGATAGGATCAGATTTAGTGAGAAATTCTTGTTTTTTTGTCAATGATACCCAACAGTACTGCTCTTTCAAGAGTATAGTGCATATTATCCCTTCTAGAAGCAGTAAGATTGTGAGACGAAGGTAAATAGACTTCACTGTTGTTTAGTTGAGATAGAATTTCATTACAATACATGGAACGGTCCATGATGACAGTGGCTCCTCCCTTGTCAGCCAGCTTTATAAAAATATCTTTATCAGATATTAAAGACTGAAGTGCTAGACGTTCATTGTGGTCTATGTTGGACTGAAAGAACAGTTCACTCTTCGAGATCTGATTAGTAAATTTAGCTACTTCTTTCTCGATCAATGAGATGTAAGTCTCAATAGATGAATTGTTCTTAGGAGGGTTGAATTGGCTCGGTAATCTAAGACCTAGGCTAGGTAAATTAATCGGTGTTAAAATGGTAAAATCGGTGGGTCTATTAGGAGGATCTGAGGGAGGGAAAGAGTTACAGGAGCAGGAAGAGTGGCTGAACACAGTCTCTAGACAGGTATTAGGGCTTTGCAGTCCATTACTAAATATATAGTTGTGGCAGTCGAACACATTTTTTTGGGGGGTGAACAACTTGACTATTTTGCTATCTATAGCGAATTACATACTTTGTGCTACATTTTTGTGTTATATTACACTCCAGAAAAAGCATTGAAACATTTTTTTGGATTCAATTACTCATCCATAGAGTATTACATGCTTTGCAGTACATTTTGGTGTTATATAAAACTCCCAAAAAGCATTGAAACATTTTTCAATATTCAATTACTCATTAATATATTATGATGTGCTCTGTGGTACATTTCATTGTTATTTAACACTTCAAAAAAAGCACTGACAAATTTTTCTGTATTCAATTATTCATCCATAAAGTATTACGTGCTCTGTGATACATTTTTGTGGCATATAGCACTCCAAAAAGTGTTGAAACATTTTTCTGTATTCAGTTACTCTTCCATATACTATTACATGCTCTGTGGAACATTTTGATGGAATACAACATTCCAAATAAGTGTTGATACATTTTTCTGGATTCAATTACTCACCTATAGAGTATTACGTGCATTGCAGTACATTTCAGTGTTATGTTTCAATGTTTTTTGGGAGTGTTATATAAAACCGAAATGTACTGCAACGCATGTAATACTGTATAGGTGACGAATTGAATCCAGAACAAAGTTTTAATGTTTTTGTCATGGTCAGTCGAGGGTTTATTTTCTGCTGTCCTCTTTCTGGACTGGTCATGTGGGAGTTAATCTACTCGGCCTCGTTTTGGAGCTACCTGGGCTATGTCAGTCTGTCATAGCCTGCTGACCAGCATTAGTGATAGCTCTAGCTTCCAGTTTAGAGACTCTGACTCTTGTACCTTGGTGCTCCTCCTGCCTTTGACTTGTATCCACATGTATGACCCGGACTGATCTCTGACCCCGTCTCTTGGTATTCATCTCTGCTGCTACATTCTCTGTCTGGCTTTTGATTCCCCGAGTTTTACCACTACCACGTCTTCTGTCTCACGTTTTTAGACCCCCGCACTTATGTTTGTCTTTTTGACCCTCGACTTGGTATTTTGATCATGTGTATTGCTGCTACTTCTGGTACGCCTGCTCCTGATAGTTCCTGACTCGGTTCGTCTGGCCATTCTCTCATTGCCTGTGACACATGTGCAGTTGCTCAGTGTTGCTATGCTTAGTGTGTAGCCTCTCTTCCCTCAACAGCTCCCCCTGGTGGAGGTTTCACTACAGCTTTTTTGTAGTGTTATATGTCACCGAAATAAACTACAAAGCGCGTAATAATCTATGAATGAGCAATTAAATCCATAAAAATGTTTCAAGGCTTTTTGGGAGTTATATTTTTCTGGATTCAATTACTCCATAATCCACAGAGTATTATCTGCTCTGAGATACATTTTGTTGTTACATAACACTCGCAAAAAGCACTTAAAATTTATTCTGTATTCAATTATGCACTGAAAGAGTATTGCATGCATTGTGGTAGGTTTTGGTGTTATATACCACTCAAAAAAAGCGTTGAAAAATGTTTCTGTATTCAATTACTCATCCATAGAGTTTTGCCTGCTCTGTGGTACATTTTGGTGTTATATATCATTCAAAAAAATCATTGAAAATTATTTCCGTATTCAATTACTCATCCATATGCTGTTATGTGCTCTGGAGTACATTTTGGTGACATATAACACTCCCAAAAAGCTTTGAAAAAATGTTCTGTATTCAAATACTAATGCATAGAGCAATACACACTTTGCAGTGCATTTCGGTGTTATATAACAAACCACCCAAAAGTATTGAAAAATTTTTCTGTATTCAATTACACATCCATATATTTTATATGCTCTCTGGTATTTTCGGTGTTGCATAACAGTTCAAAAAAGCATTGAAAATTTTTTCTGTATTAAATTACTCATGCATATACTATTACTTGCTCTGTGGTAGATTTTGATACTATTTAATACTCCAAAAAGCATTTTTCTGGATTCAATTATTCTCTCACAGAGTATTACATGCTTTGCGGTACATTTCCGTGTTAGGCTGGTTTCACATTAGCGCTTTTTAAGCGCACGCACAGCCGGGGGTAGCTCCGCCCCCGAGCCGGCTCTCTGCCCGGCGTGCCCGCCCCTTGCTTGTAGCGCCGCCTCCTAGCGCACAGCGGCGCCTGCGATCGGCGCACCCTATCTTTTGCATAGGGTGCGCAGATCGTGCGCAGGCCGTGCGCTAGTTGCGCTTTGACCTGCGCTGCGCACTTTTGACGGTGCGCCGTGCGCGCCAAAATCAAACTTTTCGGATTGCAAAAGATAGGGTGCGCCGATCGCAGGCGCCGCTGTGCGCTAGGAGGCGGCGCTACAAGCAAGGGGCGGGCACGCCGGGCAGAGAGCCGGCTCGGGGGCGGAGCTACCCCCGGCCGTGCGTGCGCTTAAAAAGCGCTAATGTGAAACCAGCCTTATATAACACTCCCAAAAAGTGTTAAAATATTTTTCTGTATTCAATTATTCACCCAAAGAGTATTACATGCTTTGTGATAGATTTTGTTGTTATATAACACTCAAAAAAAAAGGTTGAAAAATGTTTCTGTATTCAACTCCTCATCCATAAAGTATTGCTTGCTTTATGGAAATACACGCAGCTGAATGCTCCAATCCGAATGCCGGTGGCAGTGCCAGGTATTGATGTGCGTGACTCGTCCGAGTTTCTCGCATGCGAGTATGAGCCCTAACGCCGAGAATTGCTAGCCCTATTTCTCTCAGAGTTTGCTCCACCTCCTACAGCAGTTCCTGCACCCCCTCCTGATACTCCTCATCCTCCATTTCTGCTGTGCTTTCTCAGAGCATATCCTCCAGTTCAGCCAGAAGCTGGAAGCTCTGCAGCACTGCCTCAGCAAAGGAACAACAGTCTTTGATGAAGCAAATTTTTCTAGGAGACAAATCACACACACCATAGCAGAGTCATTGAAAGGAATAACAGACCAGACAGTTCTGTGGCTGTTGCCACTGAACCTCCAAACAGTCATGGTCATGTGTGATAATGGGCTTAACCTAGTGGTGGCTGTGAAGCTTGGTAAGCTCACAAAAGTACAATGCTTGGCCCATGTGCTCAACTTGGTAGTTCAGAGGTTTCTGAAAACCTACCCAAATTTGCCAGAGCTTCTGATCAAGGTAAACTGAGTAAGTGTCCATTTCCACAAGTTAGCTACAGCTGCCACTGCACTGGCAGTGCTGCAGCAGCGCATGCAAGTTCCACCTCATCGACTGGCGTGTGATGTGACCATGAGCTGGAACAACACACTGCAGTGTCAAAGTGTCATTAATCTGTTGTTGGGTGTCCCAGGACCAGGGGCTCCTTTCCTGTCTCTAATGCTAGGGGTGAGGAGCCCTAGCTCGCCCTATTCCCCAGATTATTTCGGATGGTGAAGATGCTTGGGCCACATATCTTGCCTTAGCTCCTGAATCTGACCTCAGTCTGTACCCTTCACACACCCTGTGAAGAAAGGAGTAGTAGTGTACTTTAATACAAGAAAAAATGAAGGAGAGTGGGGTATAATCAATCAGAATGGTCTTACATAAACACTACACCTAAAACAATTCTTTATTGATTTAAATTATAGACCACAGACAATATGAACATAGGCTGCAACCAGCTGATCCAATATCAAAATAATTGGTGAACACTTAGAAAAAAAAACCAAAGGGCCCCGCTAAACCCTAGTACATCCTTCCTGGTGGCGGAGGTGAACACCCTCTTAGACGCAAAATGGCGTACCCGCTACACGTCGGCTGTCCCTAGATGCAACCTGGGTTAACCCGCCAACAGGACAAAAACGAAACAACCAGTAACCAACCAATGTACCGTGGTGATTGGAAAAGAAAATATGGTGCACAGGGTATATAAATAGTGAGCCAAAGGAGGTATATCCTTATAATGATACCAACCAGTGAACAGGAATTGCCCCCATATAAAGCCCACAAATAGCCACTCAAAAACAACAAAAATGCTCAATAGAACCGATAAAAGGCACAAAAGCTATAGAAGGTTATAAGCAGTTTAAAAAGTTTGTTTCATTGGTGCATAATACTGGGAGATAAAGTGCTATACTGCTTTGTTTAAGCCAGAGGCATTAATGAAGACACCCATAGTTTCAAGTGTATGATGCCTATAGCAACCTTCATTCAACCGACCAGATGATGGCAATGAGTTTAGACAGCAATAAGCTCTTATGACTCCATTTGCTCAGATCAGTCTTATGGATCATAGATATATTGAACTAGGCCCACAATGACAACAGATGTAATGTCACCATCCTTTCATTATAACATGAAGATACATATATTAACAGTCTTCATTAACATGCAGGATTAAACCCATTATTAAATGGAAAATGGCAAAGGGCAACATAAATTCACATTGCCTATAGAGCAAGGGGCAACATATACTCACAATGCCTATGAAGCATTATTTGCCCAATCACGTTTACCACATGATTGTAAAAACAAATTGTACTACACCCATTTTAGCACCATATAGAAATCAAAAAAGTCTAATTTGATATCTGAAGAGCAAAGAAAAGATGACTCAACGCGTTTCACAACCATGGTGTACGTTCATCAGGAGGCAAAAAATGGTATAGCCAGTGTCACAAGATAAACCTACATCCATTACACTAGGACATTCTGGTTGCAGTCTACTGTAATACACCAACCAAACTAACAAGGTACTACGAACAGGGATAAAGGAAAATACCAATCATACCAATATACACACATAAAAAACAGAAGTAAATGCCAGGAAGTGGAGGATGGGGTTAAACCAAAGTAGGAGAAGGAAGGAAATGATCACACACTCAAAACCTAGCAACAGTCACAGATAAATCCACCAAACGCCTTCTCCAATAACAACCACTAACAACCACCAGTCATGCAGCATAAGCTTCTCTGACAATGAGTGCTAGCCAGGACCCAGTTTATATAGGAGATGGGAGTGGCTAACAGCGCACAGCTGAGAGTCTCAGGTCCATGTTAACCCCTGCACTGCTAAAAGAATTTTACACTGTTTAATATGAATGTGAAATGCTTCTTATCACTGCAAGGCTTTGTGATCATCAGGGGCCAAATGTGGAATGCCAACTCAAACACACCTGACGGTATTCTGGTCCCACATAATAACTGGAGTCGATATAGTTGTCTGACATTTGTGCAGTTCCTCAAGACTTTGCAGACTCCAAAAAGATGGTGAGTGGTGATGACATCATCATCAGCTCAACAATCCCGCATGCAGACGAGGTGGAGACAGAGGAAGATGTTAGACAGGGAGATACTACCCAACCCAGCCTCCTCTCATCTGCTCAGTGCAGATTTAGTAACAATAAGGAGGTGGAGGCTGAGGAAGAGGAGAAGGAACAGAAAATGGCTGAGGAGGGGAATGAGAAGGAAGAGATGGAGGTGGAGGAGGAGATGAAGAGTAGTCATCATGGTGGAGACAGGGAATGTTGACTTTACATACCGCTGCCTTTCCCGTGACCCTCACGTTACATTCATCTTGGCCCAAAAAAGTACTGGTTGTTCACCCTGCTAGACCAATGCTACAAGGAGAACTTTGCATATCTTCTTCCTGAGGTGGAGAGGTCTTGTAAAATGGTGTTATACCAGAAGGCCATTGTGGAAAATACATTAAAAAAATTCCCATCAGACAACGCTAGCAGCAGGGGGCAAGCTTCCATTCCCGAGGGAAACACTCACCTGGTATAGCTGAGGCAGGGATTAACTGTCAAAGGCCTGGGCCAATTTCATGTCAGTCTCCCAGTGTCCATGCCCTAATGACCGGGTATTTTTGACAAGGATGGAAAAGGTTTTAAAGATGGACAAACAATACCTGGTCAAGAAAACCAGCATACTCCCTAATTTCTCTGCGACCTTCAGCTATTGGGTTTCAAAGCTGGACACCTGGCATGAGCTGTCCCACTATGCCTTGGAGGTGTTCTACTGCCCTGCCACTAGCATGTTATCTGAGCGAGTTTTTAGTGCCACCGGGGGGGGGTCATAACAGGAGCTTTCTCCTGTCAAGAGAAAGTGTAGATGGGCTCACTCTGATTAATATGAACATATACTGGATTAGACTCGACTTTTCCACACCACCAGATGACCACAGCACATAAAGTGTTTTTAATGTTCAATATTTGAATGAGGCCCACCAGTTTGCCTTATATACTAGTCATTTTACAATCATTGTACAGGAAAAAATGTTTCTTAACATTTTTTCCTGTAAACTCCAATTTCTCATTGATTTTGAATGTTTTATTGTCAAGTCCTTAAAGTGGAGTAAAAGTGTGGAATGATTGTTCTCAGCAGCGATCTAGGAATCAAAGATGCTTCCAGGGGTCTTCTCCATGCTGTTCACCTTTCATTCAGTGCTTTTCCCATCCATTTGAGCATTTTCTCTGCCCCCCAGACCTCTTTGTAGGGTCTGCCGAAAAAAAATCTTGAATTTCCCATTGACTCCCATTATACTCATTGCTCAAGACAAGCATCCGAGCATTTTAGTGCTCATTCACCTCTAATGCAGAACCATATCTATACAGAGGCTCATGGATTCCTTGAGTCTCTATAAGGCTGTGTGCACACGCTGTGGATTCTGCTGCGGATCCGCAGCGGATTTGGCCCTGCGGATCCACAGCAGTTTCTGCTGCGGTGTACAGTACCATTATTCCCTATGGGAATTTTCTTCAAATCCGCAGAAAGAATTGCATGTCAATTCTTTCTGCGGATTCCGCAGCGGTTTACCATCTCCTCCATTGTGGAGATGATAAACCGCAGGGCAAAACCGCAGGTCAATCTGTAGATAGATACAGATCTGATAGATACAGATCTGCGGATTTTGCAAAATCCGCGCCAATGAATCCGCAGCAGAATCCGCAGCCTGTGCACACAGCCTTATATGGAGCTATAAATGCTATCTGTGCCGCCATATGGTGCCTCTATATAGCATTGTGCAGACATGTCAGTATAAAACATGTGATAAAGCATGTCATACTGTATCTCTTTATGTAAGATTACATTTCCCATACTTCCATCTGAAATTAGCATTATACAGAGGTACAGTTGAGCTCCACACACTTTTAGCCATAAGGCTCAGCTCTCAATTGTTTATATTGAACAGATCACGATCATCATTGGATTCTATTCATTTCCATTGCATCCGTTACCATCACTTCAATCATGACCAGTTTCTGTATAGGATATGTCAGGACCAGTACAGACCTTGAATCTCTACATATAAAAATGAATGTGTGTGTGTGTATATCACCAACCAATCACGAAGCATCTTTCATTTCACCAGAGCTGTTCAAAAGAAGCTGAGCTGTGATTGGTTGCTATGAGCAAAAGTTTTCCTTGCAAAAAATCACGAAGCATCTCTCATTTCACCAGAGCTGGTTAAAAGAAGCTGAGCTGTGATTGGTTGCTATGACCAACAGTTTTCCCACTTGACAACACCTCAGCAGACACTGACATGGTGGGAGAAATCTAGCATCCCCTGGAACATAAGCTCCCAGCCACTGTCTGCCCCCCTGAAAGGAGCAGAGAGCATATGACAGAAATGAATCGCCCCTCCCATGCCCATATCCCCATCACACATCCTCCATCCCATAGGCACATCTTCCCTCTTAAAGGGATCATTGGTATGGAAGTCAGAGCAAATCCATCCAGGGCTTTGGTTTTGACCCCAGGCCTCTCTTAAAAGGATCCCCGGTATGGACGTTAGGACCGTTCCACTCAGCTCTGTGGTTCTGACCCCAGAGTCTCTTAAAGGGATCATTGGTATGGAATTTAGGGCAAATCCACTCTGCGCTTTGGTACTGACCCCAGGTCCTTCTTAAAGGGATCCCCAGTATGGAAGTCAGGGCAATTGCCTTCAAATGCTCTGGTACTGACCCCAGGCTCTCTTAAAGGGATTTCCTGTATGGAAGTTAGGGCAAGTCCCTCGGCGCTCTGATTCTGACCCCAGGGTTCTATTAAAGGGATCCCCGGTATGGAAGTTAGGGCAAATCCACTCAGTGCTCTGGTTCTGACCCAAGTCCCCTCTTAAAGGGATCCTCGGTACAGAAGTGAGGGAAAATCCACTCTAGGCTTTGGTACTGACCCCAGGCCTCTCTTAAAGGGATCTCCGGTATGGAAGTTAGAGTAAATCCCTTAGCGCTCTGATTCTCACCGGAGGCTTCTATTAAAGGGATAATTGGTATGGAAGTCAGGGCAAATCCACTTAGCGCTCTGGTTCTGATGCTAGGCTGACTGCATGATGTGGGAGGCTTTTACTTGTTCCCTTCTTTTACATGGGTCTGTCTGTTGTACTGACAGAGCCATGTAAAAGAAGGGAGCAAGTAAAAGCCTCCCCTGCCAGTATCCATTCAAATACTTAGTTCCATATACTCACCTTATCTTCCTGTCTAGAGTGCTCATCGCTATAACAGCCAGCTGTACTGCTTTCTACACTCTTGCATATAACAGGATATTGGCTTTCCATGGGCATATCATACAGGCAATTCCATTATAAGTAAAGATTTTTTTGCCTAAACAGTGAATTGGATATCTCTTTACAAGAGACTATTACATAGAACCTCACCTTAATAGTGAGCTGGATGGCTCACCATCACAGTCCTCACAAAAGGAATTGACACATCTTTTACTACACTACCGCCTTACCTAATTACCTTAAGCAGTCGGACTGACGAAGGCCAAGTTGTTGGCCGAAACATTTTTGCAGACTGCCTAAATAAAATTCTTCTCCAATCTCATGAATACTAGAAGTTGAGTGCCAAGTTATTTTCATTATTAGACTAGAATATGGCATCCGATATTCTACTGACCCCCGGTTCCAGCTCTGCTGCGAGCGTGATCAGAGTGTCAGTGCTCTGAGCTCCAATCTTTTCTCATGAGAGAATCGCAACACAGGTGTGAAGGGGATGTAGAAAGCAATTTCTCCTCTTCGATGGCCTGACTCGGCATATATCGGACTGACTAGGATGTCATCCGAGTGCAGTCGGATGTGTCACAAGCACTCATAGACTTGTACTGGCGCGAGTGAGCTGCCAATTGCAGCATGCTGCCATTGTACCCTCATGCCGATGTGAGTGGCCCCAAGAATGATACTGGGTTGAGTACTATGCGATGTTTTATCCCATAGCACTCGGCCATGTTATACGGTAGTGTGACTCCTGCCTTAGGGTACAAGTCTGCAGTCATTAAACGTGACTGCAGGCTTGTGAATGCTCACCGTGCATAGTGCACGCTGTCAGAATTTTCTGTTGCAGACACTGGGAGCAGGTGGTCATATGACCGTAAGCAATTTCCATACTTACGATCACATTATGACTAGATATACACTTGCATTGAGCAAGGCCACACACGTCTAGTTTGCAAGTGATCGCATGTAAGCAAATCACATACTTGCGGTCGCCGGAGAGTAGAGTGACTGAAGACTTGTACTCTAAAGCCAAGTTTAATATTTGTTCAGTATTTTACATCAATAAGACAAAATCAGGAGTGGAACAATCAGGGAAAAGGTATATTAGAAACATGTCACCACTTCTGCATTTTCAGCCACTCATGCTTTTGGATTACAAATACTGATGTAAAATACTGACCACATGCTGAGCGTGTGACTGTGGCCTAAGGCTTGAAAACCCCTTTAACTTAAGCTGAAAGTTGGAGAAACGCTTTAAATTAAAGGCTCATTATTGAATATATCTTGACAAGTCATTAAGACATATTAGTAGGTGTCATTGAGGAGTGTAATCTACTGGGACTGTGGTACAAAGGGGGCTTCTAAACTCCTCCAACGCATTTGCTTGGATTTTTAAGTCTTCTCAAATGCTGGAAGTCCCAAATAATAAACCATAAACAGTGGCATTTTTCGATCTACTTTAAGCATTCAATCTCAACATTAGAAGTTATGACCTATCCAAAGGATCCCCATTAATACAAGAACAAGGCTACACAATTCTCATTTCATAGTGGAGCAGTGACCATGAATGTGTGTCACGGCTACGTTTACTCTTTATGGGACTGCTGGAGAAAGCCAACCCTGTTCTTAGCTATGCCTGGCAATCTCATGGAGAATAACTAAAGCACTAGTATGTAAGCATAGTCACCGATCCAATTCCATGAGGCATTTCAGAGCCTGGTTTGGGCTGCATATGAAAAGGGGCTGACAATAGGAGAGCGCAGAAAATGTTTGCCTTTGAAGTTTTGCATTAAAGTATTAGAATGTAAAAAAAATTAATTACTCACTATGAAAACTAAGAGCCTTATTTATTATTGAATTTGTCCATTTTTTGTCAGGTTTTTTATGTGTTATGCTTGTTTTGCACAATACCAAGCTTTCCATTTGTACCTTTTTTTAAGTCACTTTTTATATGTTCATCTGTTTTTTTTTGTTTGCTATTGTGGACAGTGTTTATGGTATGCATATGTTTCTTCCCCTACTCCAGAACCCTTTGGATTAATATATTATTTTTGTGACTTGCATTATTTATATCATAACAGTGAATCTAACAATGGTATTGCAAACAAAACAGAGACTTTGGAGTAGATAGTGATGAGGTCTTTGTTGTGCAGCATGTTTGAGGTTCTGCACCATATGCTGTTGGACGGGGCACAAGTAAACTTGTGAAATTCCGGTGAGTGACATAACTTCATAAAATCTATTCTCCACAGAGTTTCGCCTTACAGGCTCTTCCTGTCAATGAGAGCAAAATGAAGCTAAAGCAATTAATCTTTACAACCCTCCTTCCCAAATGTATTATGTGGTATCCTGGAATACAATTGAAACACATCTGACGGGGGGCTGCTATTAATGAGTTCATTAAAAATTTCTCTGTCCACAGTTGACACTGCCAAGTCCATTAACACTATGTTATTGATCAAATCAGAATTGCAATTGGGATACATATTGAATAATTGCTATTTTGAGGCCTATCATTTACAGTAAAAAGTATTTAGATCACATAATGATGCCTACTACAGTGTTCTAGAGATGAGCGATTCCTGCAAAATCTGCCTGTTGGCGTGAATTTTCCCAAGGAATTTATTTTGTAGACACATTATTCTGTGCAAATTGATTGACCTTACTATGCTATGGGTTCTGTCCAAGCCCCAGATCATGCTAAACACAAGATGTAAAATATTAAAAAATTACTTTTACTTACCTTATAGCTCACCTCACTAAAGTCTTCATCTGTATGGCAACTTATGTAAATCCCCTCCACAGAGATATAGATTTCAGTCTAAGGAGAGGATTTACATAAGTTCCCGTACAGATGAAGACTTTGGTCTAAGTGAGGATTGGTATTAAGTTAGAGTTCTGGAAAACGAGAAATGCCTTACCGTGGCTTCCAGGTAGACATAAATTGGCCATTTTATTCGCTAAGCTTTATCAAATTTTCATATTTCTAATACAGTAATGCAATTCATTTTTCATATTTCATGTTTGCATGTTATGGAGCTACAGAGTGCTACCTTTTTTGTTTGCGTGTATATGAGTTAGTGACTGTAGGTTAAGCACCTGTTCACATTTAGCTTAATGCTTGAATTTGACGTTCAGTTTTTTGAGCTTTGATGGACAGCGTGCTCTGCACACACACACTGCAGTGCATGCTGTCAATCAAATTGCTGGGGAGTCGTAACCGCAACCTCACTAAGTATTAAGCAGTGACTATAACCAACCCTGCACCGCTTGATGACTGGGAGTGGCTGCAGAGAGAATAAAACTTCATTTTGTCCCTGTAGCCTCTGGTCTAATAAACCAGTCAGGCAGTATATAAATATTGCATACTCATAAAGTACCATTATATGTGCAGGTATATCACATTTCTTGAGGTGATTGGTTTAACTGAAAAAAGGAAAATAATTCCCAATTCTTTGCCCCACAGCATTGTTTCCATCGTGGTCATTGAAAGGTATGTCACAGACAAATTTTACTAATTTCGTCTTTTTGAATTCCTTTTTTCCAATTTCTTTCGGTTGGTTTTCACAGGGGACTGTCAAAAGGTAAAATCCAGCAATGAGATTAATAGATACTCTAGGCTGATTTACATGTCATATAAAGCCTCTGCTAATATAGGGGAGACACTTCTTTTTCCAGAACAGTGAGGTCCTTCTTATCAGGTCACTTGAACTTGAAGAATCTTCATTTTGCTGTGCAGCTCCAAGCTTCTCTTTCATTATCAGCAGCCGAACAAGATCTGGGGGCTGTAAGAGCGCCATGCTAATGTGTAATGGGAACAGTTACGGCAATGTTTTGTGAAAATGTTTAAATGCAGAAACATATTAGGCAGCAGACTGCTTTTAAATTGATGGTAATGAGCTGCGAGTTCACTTTCTAAAAAAGAATTAAAGCACCATGAGGTTTGAGGGCAGAAACCAGGACTTGACCTTCATTAGTTCTCATAGAATGAGATACAACGGTAGCAAAGTCAAGTGGAAAAAGTAGAGAAAACTGCACATCCCAATTCCTTGTATAAAAACTTCCAATTTTTCTTCCATCTGGATTAAAAAAAACAGCATGTCATATTATTGCGTATGTATTCCATAGAAAACATTGACACGTTTCTGGCATACAGCAAAGTCAAGGCTGTGAGAAGTATTAGGTTTACATTAGCTTCAGTAGAAAAGCAAAAAGCAAAAATCTTGAAAATTGGATATTTTTTACATAAAATTGGAAGATTTAATTTTGTTCTGTTTTTACATATTTTTTTTTACAAAATGAGAATGTTCAAGATTTATATTATCCAACCCATAACTACAGTGATAGAAGACGATATAGTATAAATTGGCTGAACACGTCAATTATAATGGAGTTCTCCAGACATAATTCATAAGAACCAATGTTACCACTGGCTAAGGCTCAATTCACACAAGTTTGGAAACGGTAAGGCTAATTCATAACCATAAGTTCGCCATGCATAATGTTGCATGAAAGTTTGTGAACTTTGCAAAATATTCCATTTTTCTACATAAAATTGATATTAAACATCAGATTTTCACACTTCACACTTTTTAGTCCTGAAAGTAGATAAAGAGAATCAAATAAAACAAATTAGTCAAAAATATTAGATTCTGTCATTTTTTTAAATGAGAAAAATAATCTAATACCAAAAGTGTGTCAGTTCAAAGGTGAAATTAGAGTTTGATGTTTAATCAATGGATGGCAATCAGATGTGAGTGGGTAACATGTTTTATTTTTAAAAAAAGGACTCTATCAAAGTCTGCTCTTCTCAATACATGTTTTCAGTCACACTTCAGCTGAAAGCTACTCATGGAGGTTTCTTAATCTACCTTCAAGAAGTCTGTGAAAAATGGGTGGCTCATAGAGCTATGTTATTTTCATAGATTCATAGACTTGCATTGGCGATTCTGACCCAAAACTAGGATCAATATCAGATAAGTCTCCATAATTCTTTATGGATCACTAGGTCCGAGGACAATATTGAACATGTAAACATAGTCTATCATATGTACGAGTGTTCTACGTGACAAACATGAGGAACATATAAAGAAATTGCACCAAAGAACCAGAAAGTAGCAAAATAATAAAAACAAACTTTATTAAATCATTGTAAAAAGCATCAAAGACTAAGGTAATGATGACATATGAGTGACCAATAGATGGCACTGCAGAAGAGCAAGAGAACGATTATGTACACACAATATAGTGTGCAAGAGGTCTAAATCCAAAAAGTAGGGCATGTGCATGTTGCTACAAGAGCAAAGGAATCAAAGATTGTATATAATTAAAATCATGTAGCCTTAGAGTGGCCACAAGCCAGTGTACCAGTGGGGAAGTACATACATAAAACCTATAGTTCCTGCATAAAGTATATATGAGAATAAAGGAAGAGGTTACCTTAGTCTAATACTTCAGTCCCAACACTATAATGCATGTTTCGGCTGACATGCCTTCTTCTGAGGTTCCCAAGATCTCAATCTGTGCATGTGTCCGGAAGCCGTTTTCCCAAAGTCGATTGCAGTGAAAAGGATGGAAAAAATGTCTCCTGACATTTTCTGAAAGCCCAGAGACTGCCACAGCCTCGCACCACCGAACACCTCCTGCTCCCAACCTGGAGCCCTCAGTATCGCCCCATTCCTGCTGCCGCCAGCTTCCTCACTGCACTGCAGCCCATGTAAGCGGACTATAAGATGCACCAAAATTTTATTTAAAACATTTTTACCTATTTCCCTCCCCAAAATTTTGGGGGCGTTTTATGGTCCTGTGCATCTTACAGTCTTCAAAATACGGTACTGGACCTTACTAACTTGTGTGCATGTAGTAAATACACATTTACAATGTGAACGTTATTAATTACACTGGAACACTCTGCCTTAAAAAAAATCACAAATTATTCTTCCATAATTGGTTAAGTGGATATTATGGATCATTTAGACATCCATTTTTCACATACAGTTGTGGCCAAAAGTATTGACACCCCTGCAATTCTGTAAAATAATACTCAGTTTCTTCCTGAAAATTATTATCTTCATTTAATTTGTCTTAAATGAAAAAACACAAAAAGAAATGTCCTAAAGCCAAATTGGATATAATTCCACACCAAACATAAAAAAGAGGGTGGACAAAAGTATTCGAAAAATCATGTGATGCTTCTCTAATTTGTGTAATTAACGGCACCTGTAACTTACCTGTGGCACCTAACAGGTGTTGGCAATAACTAAATCACACTTGCAGCCAGTTGACATGGATTAAAGTTGACTCAACCTCTGTCCTGTGTCCTTGTGTGTACCACATTGAGCATGGAGAAAAGAAAGAAGACCAAAGAACTGTCTGAGGACTTGAGAAACCAAATTGTGAGGAAGCATGAGCAATCTCAAGGCTACAAGTCCATCTCCAAAGACCTGAATGTTCCTGTGTCTACCGTGCGCAGTGTCATCAAGAAGTTTAAAGCCCATGGCACTGTGGTTAACCTCCCTAGATTTGGACGGAAAAGAAAAATTGACAAGAGATTTCAATGCAAGATTGTGCGGATGTTAGATAAAGAACCTCGACTAATTTCGAAACAAGTTCAAGCTGCCTTGCAGTCCGAGGGTACAACAGTGTCAACCCGTACTATCCGTCGGCGTCTGAATGAAAAGGGACTGTATGGTAGGAGACCCAGGAAGACCCCACTTCTTACCCCAAGACATAAAAAAGCCAGGCTGGAGTTTGCCAAAACTTACCTGAAAAAGCCTAAAATGTTTTGGAAGAATGTTCTCTGGTCAGATGAGACAAAAGTAGAGCTTTTTGGGCAAAGGCATCAACATAGAGTTTACAGGAGAAAAAAAGAGGCATTCAAAGAAAAAAACATGGTCCCTACAGTTAAACATGGCGGAGGTTCCCTGATGTTTTGTGGTTGCTTTGCTGCCTCTGGCACTGGACTGCTTGACCGTGTGCATGGCATTATGAAGTCTGAAGACTACCAACAAATTTTGCAGCATAATGTAGGGCCCAGTGTGAGAAAGCTGGGTCTCCCTCAGAGGTCATGGGTCTTCCAGCAGGACAATGACCCAAAACACACTTCAAAAAGCACTAGAAAATGGTTTGAGAGAAAGCACTGGAAACTTCTAAGGTGGCCAGCAATGAGTCCAGACCTGAATCCCATAGAACACCTGTGGAGAGATCTAAAAATGGCAGTTTGGAGAAGGCACCCTTCTAATATCAGGGACCTGGAGCAGTTTGCCAAAGAAGAATGGTCTAAAATTCCAGCAGAGCATTGTAAGAAACTCATTGATGGTTACCGGAAGCGGTTGGTCGCAGTTATTTTGGCTAAAGGTTGTGCAACCAAGTATTAGGCTGAGGGTGCCAATACTTTTGTCTGGCCCATTTTTGCAGTTTTGTGTGAAATGATCAATGTTTTGCTTTTTGCTTCATTCTCTTTTGTGTTTTTTCATTTAAGACAAATTAAATGAAGATAATAATACCAAAGAATTTGTGTTTGCAATCATTTTCAGGAAGAAACTGAGTATTATCTGACAGAATTGCAGGGGTGTCAATACTTTTGGCCACAACTGTATGTGTACAATCTGCGCTTTTCAAACTCGCCACTGCAAGTCAGTGAGTTGGTGAAAAAAACAGCTCCCAGGGGTGCGATACATGTTGTATCCAAATGCTGTCCATTTCTACTACTAAATAGGTAGGTGAAGCAAGGAAATTTATATTTTTTCATTTGAGAAAAACGGATGACACACTGATGTTAAAAATGACTCAAGGACTAAACATTGCTGAAAACTGCACCCAGCACTAGACCTGAGTGAATATCGTTGGATCTCTCCTTATTCGGCTAGTTAATAGAGCTTACCGAATAGCTGCAGTGGGATACCTGGAGCGCTCCTGAGCTCCTGGAGGTGTCCGGCGCCGCAGCTGCATGTGTCGCGACTGTGTGACAGTCACAACAAACAGGCGCTCCATGCATGTGCTGTCACTGTGACACAGCCACGACACATGCAGCTGCGGCGCCGGACACCTGATTATCAGGAGCGCTCCAGGTATCCGGGTTCCCGCTGCAGCTATTCGGTAAGCGCTATTAGCGAGCCGAATAAGAGGGATCCGACGATATTCGCTCATGTCTACCCAGCACACTTCTCATGTATGAGAAGAAAACAACAGGGCTTATGAGCTCTTTTTTATGTATGCAAGAAACGGTCCCTGTGTCATCAACGTTTTGGACGATATTTTCATCAGTGTTTGGTCAGTGTGTCAGTTCTTTACCATCAGCGTTTCATCAGTACCTTTATGGATAAATAAATAATTGACAAATCTTCTTTTATACATTAGGCCTCATTCAGATGCCAATAGTTTTTATGTACAGTGGGGGAAATAAATATTTGATCCATTGCTGATTTTGTAAGTTTGACCACTGACAAAGACATGAGCAGTTTATAATTTTAATGGTAGGTTAATTTTAGAGATAGAATATCAAAAATAAAATCCAGAAAATCACATTGTATAAATTATATAAATTTATTTGCATTTTGCAGTGAGAAATAAAGAAATAAGTATTTGATCTCTCTGGCAAACAAGACTTAATAATTGGTGGCAAAACCCTAGTTGGCAAGCACAGCAGTCAGATGTTCCTTGTAGTTGATGATGAGGTTTGTGCACATGTCAGGAGGAGTTTTGGTCCACTCCTCTTTGTAGATCTTCTCTAAATCATTAGGATTTTGAGACTGTCACTTGGCAACTCAGAGCCTCAACTCCCTCCATAAGCTTTCTATGGGATTAAGGACTGGAGACTGGCTAGGCCACTCCATGACCTTAATGTGCTTCTTTTTGAGCCACTCCTTTGTTGCCTTGGCTGGATGTTTTGGGTCATTTTCTTGCTGGAAGACATGACCCATTTTTAATGTCCTGGCAGAGGGAAGGAGGTTGTCACTTAGAATTTTACGGTACATGGCTTCATCCATTCACGCATTGATGTGGTGAAGTACACCTGTGCCCTTAACAGAGAAACACCCCCAAAACATAATGTTTCCACCTCCATGCTTGACAGGGGGACAGTGTCCTTTGGGTCATAGGCAGCATTTCTCTTCCTCCTAATAAGGCGAGTTGAGTTAATGTCAAAGAGCACAATTTTTGACTGATCTGACCACAGCACCTTATCCCAATCACTCATAGAATCACCCAGGTGTTCATTGGCAAACTTCAGACAGGCCTGCACGTGTGCCTTCTTGAGCAGGGGGACCTTGTGGGCACTGCAGGATTTTAAACCTTTATGGCTTAATATGTTACCAATGGTTTTCTTGGTGACTGTGGTCCAAGTTGGCTTGAGATCATTAACAAGTTCCCCCCGTATAGTTTTAGGCTGATGTCTCACTTTCCTCAAGATCAAGGATACCCCACAAGGTGAGATTTTGCATGGTGCCCCAGATCGATGTCAATTGACAGTCATTTTGTTTTTTTCCGTTTTATTACTATTGCACCAACAGTTGTCTCCTTCTCATCCAGCATCTTACTTATGGTTTTGTAGCCCATTCCAGCTTTGTGCAGGTCTATGATCTTGTCCCTCACATCCTTAGAAAGCTCTTTGGTCTTGCCCATGTTGTAGAGGTTAGAGTCTGACTGATTATTTGAGTGTGTGGACAGGAGTCTTTTATAAAGCTGACTATGTAAGACAGCTGTCTTTAATGCAGGTAATGAGTTGATTAGGAGCGTCTAACTGATCTGTAGGAGCCAGAACTCTTAATGGTTGGTAGGGGATCTAATACTTAGTTCTCACTTCAAAATGCAAATAAATTTATATAATTTATACAATGTGATTTTCTGGATTTTATTTTTGATATTCTATTTCTCAAAGCTAAAATTAACCTACCCTTAAAACTATAGACTGTTCAAGTCTTTGTCTGTGGGCAAAATTACAAAATCAGCAAGGGATCAAATAATATTTTCCCTCACTGTATGCAAAAAAAATGTTTCATTAGTATTTTGGATCCGCATGTCATCAGTGTTTGGTCAATGGGCCATCAGGGTGTCAGTTTTTCTATCAGTGTTTGGTCAGTGGGCTATCAGAGTGTCAGTTTTTGCCATCAGTGTTTGGTCAGTGGGCCATCAGTGTGTCAGTTTTACCATTAGTGTTTGGTCAGTGGGCCATCAGTGTGTCAGCTTTTACCATCAGTGTTTGGTCAGTGGGCCATCAGTGTGTCAGCTTTTACCATCTGTGTTTGGTCAGTGGGCCATCAGGGTGTCAGTTTTTCTATCAGTGTTTGTTCAGTGGGCCATCAGTGTGTCAGTTTTTACCATCTGTGTTTTGGTCAGTGGGCCATCAGTGTGTCAGTTTTTCTATCAGTGTTTGGTCAGTGGGCCATCAGGGTGTCAGTTTTTACCATCAGTGTTTGGTCAGTGGGCCATCAGGGTGTCAGTTTTTCTATCAGTGTTTGGTCAGTGGGCCATCAGTGTGTCAGTTTTTACCATCAGTGTTTGGTCAGTGGGCCATCAGGGTGTCAGTTTTTCTATCAGTGTTTGGTCAGTGGGCCATCAGTGTGTCAGTTTTTCTATCAGTGTTTGGTCAGTGGGCCATCAAAGGGGTCAGTTTTTCCATCAGTGTTTGGTCAGTGGGCCATCAGTGTGTCAGCTTTTATCATCAGTGTTTGGTCAGTGGACCATCAGTGTGTCAGTTTTTACCATCAGTGTTTGGTCAGTGGGCCATCAGGGTGTCAGTTTTTCTATCAGTGTTTGGTCAGTGGGCCATCAGTGTGTCAGTTTTTACCATCCGTGTTTGGTCAGTGGGCCATCAGGGTGTCAGTTTTTCAATCAGTGTTTGGTCAGTGGGCCATCAGTGTGTCAGTTTTTCTATCCGTGATTGGTCAGTGGGCCATCAGGGTGTCAGTTTTTCCATCAGTGTTTGGTCAGTGGGCCATCAGTGTGTCAGCTTTTATCATCAGTGTTTGGTCAGTGGACCATCAGTGTGTCAGTTTTTACCATCAGTGTTTGGTCAGTGGGCCATCAGGGTGTCAGTTTTTCTATCAGTGTTTGGTCAGTGGGCCATCAGTGTGTCAGTTTTTACCATCAGTGTTTGGTCAGTGGGCCATCAGGGTGTCAGTTTTTCTATTAGTGTTTGGTCAGTGGGCCATCAGTGTGTCAGCTTTTATCATCAGTGTTTGGTCAGTGGACCATCAGTGTGTCAGTTTTTACCATCAGTGTTTGGTCAGTGGGCCATCAGGGTGTCAGTTTTTCTATCAGTGTATGGTCAGTGGACCATCAGTGTGTCAGTTTTTACCATCAGTGTTTGGTCAGTGGGCCATCAGGGTGTCAGTTTTTCTATCAGTGTTTGGTCAGTGGGCCATCAGTGTGTCAGTTTTTACCATCAGTGTTTGGTCAGTGGGCCATCAGGGTGTCAGTTTTTCTATTAGTGTTTGGTCAGTGGGCCATCAGTGTGTTAGCTTTTATCATCAGTGTTTGGTCAGTGGACCATCAGTGTGTCAGTCTTTCTATCAGTGTTTGGTCAGTGGACCATCAGTGTGTCAGTTTTTACCATCAGTGTTTGGTCAGTAGGCCATCAGTGTGTCAGTTTTTACCATCAGTGTTTGGTCAGTGGGCCATCAGTGTGTCAGCTTTTATCATCAGTGTTTGGTCAGTGGACCATCAGTGTGTCAGTTTTTACCATCAGTGTTTGGTCAGTGGGCCATCAGGGTGTCAGTTTTTCTATCAGTGTTTGGTCAGTGGACCATCAGTGTGTCAGTTTTTACCATCAGTGTTTGGTCAGTGGGCCATCAGGGTGTCAGTTTTTCTATCAGTGTTTGATCAGTGGGCCATCAGTGTGTCAGTTTTTACCATCAGTGTTTGGTCAGTGGGCCATCAGGGTGTCAGTTTTTACCATCAGTGTTTGGTCAGTGGGCCATCAGGGTGTCAGTTTTTCTATTAGTGTTTGGTCAGTGGGCCATCAGTGTGTTAGCTTTTATCATCAGTGTTTGGTCAGTGGACCATCAGTGTGTCAGTTTTTCTATCAGTGTTTGGTCAGTGGACCATCAGTATGTCAGTTTTTACCATCTGTGTTTGGTCAGTGGGCCATCAGGGTGTCAGTTTTCTATCAGTGTTTGGTCAGTGGGCCATCAGGGTGTCAGTTTTTAACATCTGCGTTTGGTCAGTGGGCCATCAGGGTGTCAGTTTTTCTATCAGTGTTTGGTCAGTGGACCATCAGGGTGTCAGTTTTTAACATCTGCGTTTGGTCAGTGGGCCATCAGGGTGTCAGTTTTTAACATCAGTGTTTGGTCAGTGGGCCATCAGTGTGTCAGTTTTTACCATCTGTGTTTGGTCAGTGGGCCATCAGGGTGTCAGTTTTTCTATCAGTGTTTGGTCAGTGGGCCATCAGTGTGTCAGTTTTTCTATCAGTGTTTGGTCAGTGGGCCATCAGAGTGTCAGTTTTTAACATCTGCGTTTGGTCAGTGGGCCATCAGGGTGTCAGTTTTTCTATCAGTGTTTGGTCAGTGGGCCATCAGTGTGTCAGTTTTTACCATCAGTGTTTGGTCAGTGGGCCATCAGGGTGTCAGTTTTTCTATTAGTGTTTGGTCAGTGGGCCATCAGTGTGTCAGTTTTTACCATCAGTGTTTGGTCAGTGGGCCATCAGTGTGTTAGCTTTTATCATCAGTGTTTGGTCAGTGGGCCATCAGGGTGTCAGTTTTTCTATCAGTGTTTGGTCAGTGGGCCATCAGGGTGTCAGTTTTTCTATCAGTGTTTGGTCAGTGGGCCATCAGGGTGTCAGTTTTTAACATCTGCGTTTGGTCAGTGGGCCATCAGGGTGTCAGTTTTTCTATCAGTGTTTGGTCAGTGGACCATCAGGGTGTCAGTTTTTAACATCTGCGTTTGGTCAGTGGGCCATCAAGGTGTCAGTTTTTAACATCAGTGTTTGGTCAGTGGGCCATCAGTGTGTCAGTTTTTACCATCTGTGTTTGGTCAGTGGGCCATCAGGGTGTCAGTTTTTCTATCAGTGTTTGGTCAGTGGGCCATCAGTGTGTCAGTTTTTCTATCAGTGTTTGGTCAGTGGGCCATCAGAGTGTCAGTTTTTAACATCTGCGTTTGGTCAGTGGGCCATCAGGGTGTCAGTTTTTCTATCAGTGTTTGGTCAGTGGGCCATCAGGGTGTCAGTTTTTACCATCAGTGTTTGGTCAGTGGGCCATCAGGGTGTCAGTTTTTCTATTAGTGTTTGGTCAGTGGGCCATCAGTGTGTCAGTTTTTACCATCAGTGTTTGGTCAGTGGGCCATCAGTGTGTCAGTTTTTACCATCAGTGTTTGGTCAGTGGGCCATCAGGGTGTCAGTTTTTCTATTAGTGTTTGGTCAGTGGGCCATCAGTGTGTCAGTTTTTACCATCAGTGTTTGGTCAGTGGGCCATCAGTGTGTCAGTTTTTACCATCAGTGTTTGGTCAGTGGGCCATCAGTGTGTTAGCTTTTATCATCAGTGTTTGGTCAGTGGGCCATCAGGGTGTCAGTTTTTCTATTAGTGTTTGGTCAGTGGGCCATCAGTGTGTCAGTTTTTAACATCTGCGTTTGGTCAGTGGGCCATCAGTGTGTCAGTTTTTACCATCAGTGTTTGGTCAGTGGGCCATCAGGGTGTCAGTTTTTCTATTAGTGTTTGGTCAGTGGGCCATCAGTGTGTCAGTTTTTACCATCAGTGTTTGGTCAGTGGGCCATCAGTGTGTCAGTTTTTACCATCAGTGTTTGGTCAGTGGGCCATCAGTGTGTTAGCTTTTATCATCAGTGTTTGGTCAGTGGGCCATCAGGGTGTCAGTTTTTCTATCAGTGTTTGGTCAGTGGGCCATCAGGGTGTCAGTTTTTACCATCAGTGTTTTTACCATCAGTAAAATACAAAGCTTCTCCCATCCTCTGCAATGATAATAGATTTGTATTGGCACTTTTCTTCTGTGCTGCTGGAAAAAAATGGATATGTCTCTATGAGTTTTGTAGAGGCACATGGTCTGTGAAAAAAACAACTCAAATGTAAAGGAGCCCATCCATGTGCTGTCTGTGATTTTCTTGGATTCCTAGACTTGTATTGTAATTTTGATCTTTGACATTAATTAAAAATGTATATGTCTACAGTAGGTGAAATTTTTTTTGCAGATACACAGTTCTCAAAAAAACACGAGCACCTCCTTAGATTATAATGTCTATCTATTCTATCTGAAAACCACGGATAGAACATGTATGTGAAAAACTTACTTCTGAATGAGGCCTAAAACATAAAGCAGTCAGAAATATTATGTGTAACTTGTGCATTTTAGGACTTTTCCATTTCCTGTATCTAAATGTACTGTTCTGTTAGTAAACATTTTCTTTCTCTGTACTTGTTGAGTGGGTAGCATTTTCCCGGTGTGATGTCAGTGCTGTTTTGTATGTTTGAGGTCAATAAGATGTCTTCATTGTTTTGCTCTTGTTCATGTCTAGTATTAACTGTTTCACTCTAGATAGATTTGTTGGTGGCTAAGGAGATTTTCGGGCACTTACACTGATCCTATAGGAGAATGAACCTTCACATTATAAAATTCGCTGTAAAAGGTGCAAATATTTAAATGCGTAATTGATTTATACAGAAGTAAACTAAGGTGAAGATTACACCTAACTCAGATATCATTTCTTTTCCATATGAGAAAAAACTGTATTTCATCAGAGTGCTGACTCTAATTTGTATCTATTTTTGGTCTGTGTCTATATATTTCTATTGTTTTCTGTCACAGCCACAGGTACTCAACAGTGCGTCTCCGCCTCTCTGCATGTCACCAATGCTGTCCCGCGCCGCTCCCCAGCTGTCTTCTCGGGGTCTCTGCGTGTCGGCGGTCCGCACATGCATGGCCGTGCTTCCTCTGCCACAAGTGTCCCTGGGAGGTCCTGACCTGGTTGCTCCGCCCCGTCATGGTGGTGCCCACCGGTATTTCAGCACGGCGTCTGCATCGGTAAGACACCTGATTATCTACGCAGTTAGCACTAGCGTCAGTGCGTCTGGCGCCTTCCCTCGTCCTCAGACTCCTAGCCACTTGCTACCTGTTGTCTCCTGTATCTACCGCTGTTCTTCTGACCTTGTGTCCATGTGCCTCCCTACGTACCTCCCTCTTTTTGTTCCTCTACCTCTCTTGCAGCATCAAGCCCCCGCCAGCCCCAGGGTCCTTTCCGGCCCCGCTTCGTATTTTTCGGTTCCCGGGTATCTCCTTCCTCATTACAGTAATTCTGTCCTCATCTCAGTCCTCCTTCATATCTTCCCTATGTTGCCCTGAGTCACCCCTTTGTCTCCAGTCGTTGTGGTTCCATCTCCCTTGGGCCTACCCTTAACACTCCCTGTATAGGGGGTGGTTTCACCTGGTCCGCTCGCCCTCGGGGTCTCTGTAGCCACGACCCAGAGGGTCCACTTTTGGGTTTTTCCCTAGAAACCCTAACATTTTCATTGTGATATGTTTTTCTCATGTAGCCACTGCATGGAGAGCATGGGGTACAGAGGCTGCTGTAGCTGGGAACAAGCAGAGACTCACACCAGCCAACATTAAAGAGATATTCTCTTGTCTCTTGAGTAATTCAGAGCAATGCAATGTCCTTACAGTCTCCTTACCTCCTGGTTTCTTGCAGAGCACTTCTCGTTCTGGATGGACAGATCTAGTGAATAGAACTACAGTATTAGTAGAGGTATAAAGATCAGCACAAGTTCTTCTATAACACAACCATAAGTGGTTTGTTCTGGAGTGTACACTGTTATCCCTATATTTATACATAGAGATAATATGGCAATTGATCAAGCACAAAGGTCCAACAGCAAGAGCAAAGAGATGAGATTAGGAGACCTTCTGTAAAAGCTGCCGGCTTGTGATTTATAACTGCAATTCTTCAGAAGGTGAGAGGGAATGGAAGGAGACGGAGGTGAGCAGCTGTCTGCTATATAGAAATCAATGGACTAGATAGAGTTGACTAGGATGTTAAGAGTTAACTCCTTTCCTGGAAAATAATTACAGAAAATATAATCTGCATTCTAGATTAATCACATGGAAAAGGCAAATGCAGGGAATCTGATTTCACAATAGCTGATGAATAAAAAAAGATTATCGTCATTATCAAAAGCATATATTGAAACTCCTGATAACAAAATAATCTAAAATACAAATGTTTTATGTTTTTCATGTAATCTAGAACTGATGGTGAATTGTATGTGCTATCAACTTGTACTCAGTTGCACCTATTTACATCAACACAATTGAGACTAAAAGTTTGCAGTTTTAATTCACCTTGTAAATTCAATGCTCAATATTGTACCTAATGCTAAGCAGTCAAAATAATCTGATGAGTAAAAGAGAGAAAAAATAAGCGTCTGCTTGATAGAATCACAGCAATAAAACCAGCAGAGTAAATCCCTCCAATAATAGAGGTCACAATGTCTACAGTATTTATTTTCCACTTTTAAAATCAGATGGCTTGAAAAAAAATCAAGACAACTAAAAACTGGTTCATAAATTTAACAACATTTTGTAAAAAAAAAAAAAAAAAAAAGCCTTTACTGCTGGAAGGGCCCTGAAAAGATATGTAATGAACTTTGTAAAAGGGGTTTTCTAACCCCTGACATTTTTGGACAATGCAAAAAAATAACAAAAGAAGTATCACTGTAGCTACATAGCACTTTTTTGTGGCAATATACATTGCAAGGTTGCATGTTACACTACAGAGCTGAAGTGCAATTGTTTTGCAAACCAAAATTTGCCTAAAAAGCTAAAGTAAATATCAGTCTCATAAAATCTAGCACGTATGAATTTCCGTGCGACTTCTGTGTTGGAGTCACACAGCTTGAGGTGTGCAGCGTGATGACATTTACTTTCATTATATTTACTTGACTGTTTTATTATCCATTTCAAGTGAACAGTGAGACCAGAACACGTGTGTGGCCATCTCATCAATTACTCTCCATCTGGATGTAGGTGCCAATGTCCGCCTTACCAGTGGAGGGGGGGAGTGAATATTCCTGCCGTGCTTTTGCATCTGTAGAGGTTTTATTCAGAGAAAACAGAGATTATGTGCCCCAGCTTATTAGTTCGAGGCCGGTCCATTCCGCGCTTTCCTTGAATGACAGCTCTCTTCTATAGTTGCAAAGCGAGAGACCTGTCAGTCAAAGGTATTGTAACACAGATATTAGGATGCAGTGACACACACGCACAGAGCAGGGGTTAATAGGGGATAACAATTACTTGTTTCATAGTTACCTCCTCGCAGGGAGCAACAGGGAATAAACATGTTCAGGCTGAGAGGTACAAAGGGAAAGAGTAGCTGAAAAAAATGGTAGCTTATATCGGTATATCAACTCCACTTATCGTGACTCGGTTGTCTTCCTCTATTCCTGTGTTAGAATGGAGTTGCTCCTGTGAGGCATGACATCAAAGGAAAAGGAGGAGCCTCATGGATTACACCGCTGTGCTCATAACGGGAAGTTGCTGTGCACCAGTGAGGGGAAGAGAGGAGTTAGGTGAAAATGAGAGGAGTGAGGGGAAAATGAGAGGAGTGAGGTGAAAATGAGAGGAGTGAGGTGAAAATGAGAGGAATGAGGGGAAAATGAGGGGAGTGAGGTGAAAATAGTGTAGTGAGGGGAAAATAGTGTAGTGAGGGAAAAAAGAGAGGAGTGAGGGGGAAATGAGAGGAGTGAGGGGGAAGTGAGAGGAGTGAGGTGAAAATGAGAGGAGTGAGGGGGAAATGAGAGGAGTGAGGGGAAAATGAGGGTAGTGAGGTGAAAATAGTGTAGTGAGGTGAAAATAGTGTAGTGAGGGGAAAATGAGAGGAGTGAGGGGGAAATGAGAGGAGTGAGGTGAAAATGAGGGGAGTGAGGGGGAAATGAGAGGAGTGAAGGGGAAATGAGAGGAGTGAGGGGAAAATGAGGGGAGTGAGGTGAAAATAGTGTAGTGAAGTGAAAATAGTGTAGTGAGGGAAAAATGAGAGGAGTGAGGGGGAAATGAGAGGAGTGAGGGGGAAATGAGAGGAGTGAGGGGAAAATATGAGGGTAGTGAGGTGAAAATAGTGTAGTGAGGTGAAAATAGTGTAGTGAGGGGAAAATGAGAGGAGTGAGGGGGAAATGAGAGGAGTGAGGTGAAAATGAGGGGAGTGAGGGGGAAATAAGAGGAGTGAAGGGGAAATGAGAGGAGTGAGGGGAAAATGAGGGGAGTGAGGTGAAAATAGTGTAGTGAAGTGAAAATAGTGTAGTGAGGGAAAAATGAGAGGAGTGAGGGGGAAATGAGAGGAGTGAGGGGGAAATGAGAGGAGTGAGGGGAAAATATGAGGGTAGTGAGGTGAAAATAGTGTAGTGAGGTGAAAATAGTGTAGTGAGGGGAAAATGAGAGGAGTGAGGGGGAAATGAGAGGAGTGAGGTAAAAATGAGGGGAGTGAGGGGGAAATGAGAGGAGTGAAGGGGAAAATGAGGGTAGTGAGGTGAAAATAGTGTAGTGAGGTGAAAATAGTGTAGTGAGGTGAAAATAGTGTAGTGAGGGGAAAATGAGAGGAGTGAGGGGGAAATGAGAGGAGTGAGGGGGAAGTGAGAGGAGTGAGGTGAAAATGAGAGGAGTGAGGGGGAAATGAGAGGAGTGAGGGGAAAATGAGGGTAGTGAGGTGAAAATAGTGTAGTGAGGTGAAAATAGTGTAGTGAGGGGAAAATGAGAGGAGTGAGGGGGAAATGAGAGGAGTGAGGTGAAAATGAGGGGAGTGAGGGGGAAATGAGAGGAGTGAAGGGGAAGTGAGAGGAGTGAGGGGAAAATGAGGGGAGTGAGGTGAAAATAGTGTAGTGAAGTGAAAATAGTGTAGTGAGGGAAAAATGAGAGGAGTGAGGGGGAAATGAGAGGAGTGAGGGGGAAATGAGAGGAGTGAGGGGAAAATATGAGGGTAGTGAGGTGAAAATAGTGTAGTGAGGTGAAAATAGTGTAGTGAGGGGAAAATGAGAGGAGTGAGGGGGAAATGAGAGGAGTGAGGTGAAAATGAGGGGAGTGAGGGGGAAATGAGAGGAGTGAAGGGGAAAATGAGGGTAGTGAGGTGAAAATAGTGTAGTGAGGTGAAAATAGTGTAGTGAGGGGAAAATGAGAGGAGTGAGGGGGAAGTGAGAGGAGTGAGGTGAAATTGAGAGGAGTGAGGGGGAAATGAGAGGAGTGAGGGGAAAATGAGGGGAGTGAGGTGAAAATAGTGTAGTGAGGGGAAAATGAGAGGAGTGAGGGGGAAATGAGAGGAGTGAGGGGGAAGTGAGAGGAGTGAGGGGGAAGTGAGAGGAGTGAGGGGAAAATGAGAGGAGTGAGGGGAAAATGAGAGGAGTGAGGTGAAAATGAGGGGAGTGAGGTGAAAATAGTGTAGTGAGGGGAAAATGAGAGGAGTGAGGGGGAAATGAGAGGAGTGAGGGGGAAATGAGAGGAGTGAGGGGAAAATGAGAGGAGTGAGGGGAAATGAGGGGAGTGAGGGGAAAATGAGAGGAGTGAGGTGAAAATAGTGTAGTGAGGGGAAAATGAGAGGAATGAGATGAAAATGAGAGGAGTGAGGGGGAAATGAGAGGAGTGAGGGGAAAATGAGGGGAGTGAGGTGAAAATAGTGTAGTGAGGGGAAAATAGTGTAGTGAGGGGAAAATGAGAGGAGTGAGGGGAAAATGAGGGGAGTGAGGTGAAAATAGTGTAGTGAGGGGAAAATAGTGTAGTGAGGGGAAAATGTGGAGTGAGGGGGAAGTGAGAGGAGTGAGGTGAACATGAGAGGAGTGAGGTGAAAATGAGAGGAGTGAGGGGAAAATGAGAGGAGTGAGGTGAAAATGAGGGGAGTGAGGTGAAAATAGTGTAGTGAGGGGAAAATGAGAGGAGTGAGGGGGAAATGAGAGGAGTGAGGGGAAAATGAGAGGAGTGAGGGGAAATGAGGGGAGTGAGGGGAAAATGGAGGAGTGAGGTGAAAATAGTGTAGTGAGGGGAAAATGAGAGGAATGAGATGAAAATGAGAGGAGTGAGGGGGAAATGAGAGGAGTGAGGGGAAAATGAGGGGAGTGAGGTGAAAATAGTGTAGTGAGGGGAAAATAGTGTAGTGAGGGGAAAATGAGAGGAGTGAGGGGAAAATGAGGGGAGTGAGGTGAAAATAGTGTAGTGAGGGGAAAATAGTGTAGTGAGGGGAAAATGAGAGGAGTGAGGGGGAAGTGAGAGGAGTGAGGTGAACATGAGAGGAGTGAGGTGAAAATGAGAGGAGTGAGGGGAAAATGAGAGGAGTGAGGTGAAAATGAGGGGAGTGAGGTGAAAATAGTGTAGTGAGGGGAAAATGAGAGGAGTGAGGGGGAAATGAGAGGAGTGAGGGGAAAATGAGAGGAGTGAGGGGAAATGAGGGGAGTGAGGGCAAAATGGAGGAGTGAGGTGAAAATAGTGTAGTGAGGGGAAAATGAGGGGAGTGAGGGGAAAATGAGAGGAATGAGATGAAAATGAGAGGAGTGAGGTGAAAATGAGGGGAGTGAGGTGAATATGTGAGGAGTGAGGGGAAAATGTGAGGAGTGAGGGGAAAATGAGAAGAGTGAGGAGAAAATAGTGGAGTGAGGTGAAAATAGTGGAATGAGGGGAAAATAGTGGTTTGAGGGGAAAATGAGAAGTGTGAGGTGAAAATGAGAGTGTGAGGTGAAAATGAAGAGGTATGAGAGGAGTGAGGGGAAAATAGTGGAGTGATCGGAAAATGACAGGTGTGAGGTCAAAATGACTGGTGTGAGGGGGGAAAATGAGAGGTGTGAGGGGGAAAATGAGGGATGTGAGGTGGAAAAATAGAGATATGAGGAGAAAACTGAGAGGCGTTATGGGAAAATGAGAGCAGTGAGGTGCTGCTGCAGTATGAGACTGTATAGAGAAGAGTGAGGCGCTGCAGGTGGAGGCTGTGTACAAGGCCACATTTACACATTCAGTATTTGGTCATTATTTTACCTCAGGATTTATAAGCCAAAACCACAAGTGGGAAAAAATACAGAAGTGGTGACGTGTTTCTAATATACTTTTCCTCTGATTGTTTTATTCCAAGCTTTAGCTTACAAATACTGAGGTAAAAATAATGACCAAATAACGTGTGAACGAGGTCTAAAGGAGAAAAGTGTGGTGCTGCAGAGAAAGTAGGCTGTGTATACCATACGCTTTATTGCTATTTGTGCAATTTCTCTCGGGATCAAGTGTTTCCAATTGTATATGGAAGAGGAGTGTAAGGTGCTGCCAGAGGAGGCGACTATAAAGGAGAAAAGCTGTGCTGCATAAAAATGTTGGGTTTAAAGGAGGTGTGTGATGTGCAGGAGGAGGCTGTGTAAAATGAAGGAGAATGAGGTGCAGAAGGAAAAGGCCCTGTAACTGCTGCCATTAAAAGTTGTATCAGCAGTCCATAAGGGGTTAGTATTGTGTTAAAAAAAACTTTTGCTTCAACAAAATGTTGCCGGTTGTGTTGTGTGTACCAGTGCAGAAGCGTTGCTATGTTCAACAGCAACAATTTCTTTTTCTTGTGCGCGTTCCCACACTGGTTCTCGGAACACAGTGGGCTGCGTATGTGCAGATTGAGAGCATTGCTTGCCGACAGGGCTGGCATTAGGGGCAGGCAGACCAGGCAGCTGCCTAGGGTCCCCGCTCCCCCAGGGGCCCCAGCTAGCAGCACATCATGCAGCCGCTATGGGGCCCCTGTGAAGCAGGGGGGCCTGCCTGCCACCAGCGCTGACTCCCCCCCCGCCGCCGCAATGATGGAGGAGAGATCATCAACTGATGCTCCCTCTTCCATCATTCCCCGCTCTGCCTTTGCACAGTTGGTGCACGAAGACATCATCGCGCGCTCACTGTGTGCCAGGCAGAGCAGGAGAGGAGACAGGAGCAACGTGGGCATGAGGAGAAGGTGGAGAGTTTTTTTTTTTTTTTTCTAATGCAGCAGTGAGTACTGGATTGTGGGGCCATTCTGGGGGGCTGTGCTGTGCTGGAGGGATGCATGCTGTATAGCTATGGGGCTGTGCTGGGGGGTGCATGCTGTATAACCATGGGGCTGTGCTGGGGGGGTGCTGTATACCATGGGGCTGTGCTGGGGGGTGCTGTATACCATGGGGCTGTGCTGGGGGTGCTGTGTACCACGGGGCTGTCCTGTATATCATGGTGCTGTGCTGGGGGTGTGTGTGCTGTATACCATGGGGCTGTGCTGAGGGGGGTGTGTGCTGTATACCATGGGGCTGTGCTGGGGGGTTCTGTAAACCATGGGGCTGTGCTGGGGGGTGCTGTATACCATGGGGCTGTGCTGTATATCATGGTGCTGTGCTGGGGGGCTGTGCTGTATACCATGGGGCTGTGCAGAGGGAGGGGTGCTGTATACCATGGGGCTGTGCTGGGAGCTGTCTTACACCATGGTGCTGTGCTTCGAGATGGTGCTGTATACCATGGTACTGTGCTGGGGGGCTGTGCTGTATACCATGGGGCTGTGCTGGGGGGGCTGTGCTGTATACCATGGGGCTGTGCTGGGAGGGGGTGCTGTATACCATGGGGCTGTGCTGTGGGGGCTGTTCTGTATACCATGGGGCTGTGCTGGGAGGGTGCTGTATACCATGGGGCTGTGCTGGGGGGTGCTGAATACCATGGTGCTGTCCTGGGGGGCTCTGCTGGGGGAAGCTGTATATCATGGGGCTGTGCTGGGGGGTTGTACTGTATAGCATGGGGCTGTGCTGGGGGGGTTGTGCTGTATACAATGGTGCTGTGCTGGGGGGCTGTGCTGTATACCATGGTGCTGTGCTGGGGGGGTGCTGTATACCATGGGGCTGTGCTGTATACCATGGTGCTTTGCTGGGGGAGGGGGGGCTGTGCTGTATACCATGTGGGGCTGTGCTATATACCATGTGGTGCTGTGCTGTATATGATGTGGTGCTGTGCTGTATATCATGTGGGGCTGTGCTGTATGCCATGTGGGCTGTGCTATATACCATGTGGGGCTGTGCTATATACCATGTGGTGCTGTGCTGTATACCATGTGGGGCTGTGCTGTATACCATGTGGGGCTGTGCTATATACCATGTGGGGCTGTGCTGTATACCATGTGGAGCTGTGCTGTATACCATGTGGGCTGTGCTATATACCATGTGGGGCTGTGTTATATACTATGCGGCTGTAATATATACTACGCGGCTGTGTTATATACCATGGGGGGTACATTATATATTAAATTCCATGGGGTAGGCTGTGTTATATATGGGGGCTACATTATATTCTATGGGGAGGTGGGCTGTATTATATTCTATTCAGGGCTACATTATATTCTATGGGGGGCTGTATTTTATTTATTATATTCTATGGGGGTGATTACATTATACTCTGAGGGGGCTACATTATACTATATGAAGAGGCTGCCTTGTTTTCTATGGGGGGCTACATTATATTCTATGGGGGGACTAGATTATATTGTATGGGGGCTGCATTATACTTTATTATGAGGGGGCTACATTATCTTCTATTAGGGCTGCATTATACAGTACTATATGAGGAGGGCTACATTGTATTCTATGGAGGGGCTACATTATACTATATAAGGGGCTGCAGTATATTCTATGGGGGGCTGCATTATACTCTATGAGGGGCTGCCATATATTCTATGGAGGGGCTGCATTATATTCAATGGGGGGTTATATTCGATTCTGTGGGGTGGCAGCATTATGCTCTAAGGGGGGCTGCATTATATTCTATTGTATGGATGGTTACATTATATTGTATGGCGGGGTTGCATTATACTCTGTGGGGTGGCTGCGTTATGCTCTATGGGGTAGCTGCATAATACTTAATGTGTGCTGCATTATACTGTATCGAGCACTATGGGGAATACATTATACTATGTGAAGAACTATGGGGTGCATTATACTATTGGAAATGAATTGTACTACATGGATGACTGGCGGTGTATTATACTATATGGAGCACTATGAGGAGTGTATTATACTATATGTAGGACTGAGCAGTGTATTTTAATATATGGAGGACTATTAGGAGTGTATTATGCTATATGGAGGGCTATGAGGAGTGTATTATACTATATGAAGGACTATGAGGAGTGTATTATACTATATGGATGGCTATAAGGAGTGTATTATACTACATGGAGGACTGAGGAGTGTATTATACTATATGGAGGACTATGGGGCACATTATATTATATGGAGAACAATGGGACATAAACTGTAGATGTGCTGCTGATAACATGATACTGTATGGTGATCTGTTAGTGATCCATTAGTGATTGTTCTGTCCCCATCATTCTTTCTCAGACGGTAGAAAGAGGCCGGGAAACCAGTGTTGATCAACATAAATTTTGCCGATCACACTCATTTAGCGGCCTGAACTCAGCGCATGTAAATACAATTGAAATGCTTCTGTGTGATGTGCAATATTTTAGCATTTGGGGCCCTATTTTAAACTTTACCTAGGGCCCCACTTTGCCTAAAACCGGCCGTGCTTGCCGATAGATGCTATTGCGTATGCACCAGCACCATTTTGTTGAAGCAAAATTTTTCTTTTTTGAAGACCACAATATTAAATGTGCAGGTGCAGTATTTAAAATAGGAAGCATGTCACTGAAGGTTCAGTGACCTGTTATTTAAGCCCAGAATGATCATGAAGAGGCCAGAGCACCAAAACAGATCCGCATACCGGCACACCCCGGAGCACCAGCATCTCATTAACGTAAAACTTCAAACACAGATTAAAAAAAGAAACATAAGATGGATTTCTCCAACCCAGTTACCCTTTTAATTAGTGCAACAGCGCCAACCTAACAATGCCTGTAGTTTACTTAGCAAAATCCTGGCATTTGAAATGTCCATTAACAAGGCTCAAGGGACAGTCATTGAAAGTAGTAGGGATCGATTTGCGATCTCCATGCTTTTCTCATGGTAAACGTTACGTGACCTGTTCAAGAGTTGGAACTGCCAAAAATCTATTCATCTTTCACCGGAATGAAAAACTAAAAATGTTATCAAAAGGCTCTTGAGTTAAAAATAAAATACTATCAATATTTGGGTAATCATTTAAGTTAATTTGTGTTGCAAATCTGTAGTGTTGAATATATGACGTTAAATGTTTTTATGTGCAATATAATCATTATAATTTGTTATAACTAACCACAGTTAGTTACTATGCCGAGGCAATGCCAGGCTCTTCATAGTGTTTTAATATAGTTACAAGAAATTGGATTGCACGCAGATGTCACATGGACTTAAAAAATGGGCACACGGATGGCAGATGGGCAAAAATCTGATGAAAATTAGAAAAAAATCATCCGTGTTTGATGGATGAAACTTGGGCAATTTTTCATACTCTCATTTTGCAGGTCCCCTAACACTGAGAGTAGAGAGGGGAGGGACAGCGAAAGCTGTCAGAGCCAGGAGAAGGAGCTCTGATGGAATTGTGACGTTTTTGCACTGCGCTGTGCTCTATAGACACTGATGCAGCAAAATCGTGGAAAATCTGTACTAAAGTTGTCTCTATAGATCTATATAATGGGCAGTAGACACACCATGTACTGATATGTGGTGTCTACAGCCCTGTAATCTCACCCTAAAAGCACTGTTTGTCATGGAGAATAAGTTTTTGATCTTGCATAAATCCATAAAAAAAAACACTTTGAGTGGAACGTAGCAAGACAAATTACTTATCGTTTGGACCGTCTTATGCTAGAAATGAACTAACATAAATACATTCCAATTTTCTAACATATAGAATTGTGTCTCTCCGCAGGTAGCCATGACCCTTTTGATAAGCTCTGTCCACTTTTTAGGAAAATATAAAACTTAATCAAAAGGTGAGAAAAAAAAATGCGCTTATTTGTGTAAATACCACTTGTAGCAAATTTTGCAACTCTTTTATACCAAAAAGTGGCAGCAGAGGATGAAAAATTTTTAGAGAATGTCACCTAGGATGATAAAATCAGACAGATCCCCCCTCAAAAAAAGCATGCAGTATCGTGATGTGGATGACCCTTCATATTTATATTATAGTTATATATTATTAGTTTATTACTTTTAATTATTATTATTATTTAACAATGATAATGAAGATAATAAATGTATAACAAAACTAGAATATGATTACATTTGTACCAATACAGAATTAAAAAAAAATCTTCGTGCAGCGCCACCTAGTGGTCAACCTGGCAATGTTTCATTGTATGTAAAATGAGAAATAGACTTTTCCTTTTATATACATACAATGAAATATCATGCACACATTTTTTTGTTGGACTGACGTAATAAGCATTTTATCACACCATAATGCTAGACCTTTAAGTAATATCTAACTCCATCGTACGGATCACCGGCAGATAATGATCAGTGAGATGCAATGCAATCCGAGCAGTTGAGTGTTAATTAGATGGCGTCAGCAATAAGATGTTTTGCATGGATTAGATTATTTTAATATTTGGTGTACATTAAATTGAAATCGGTGAAATTGCTCGACCGATGAATTCATTGATAAGTAACCCGGCATTTTTTTTTTTTTACCAGTTATAAATGTTGGATCAGATCCTCGGCCTGACGGTAAACAGTTATAAATGTTTGATGATGCCAGCTAGATATCTCAAAACCATTGCAGTAACATTTGCAAGAACACCATTTCAGCTGTAGCGGTGCCAATTAAGGCATTAACCCTTACCACAGCCTGATGTCCCCCCGGTAGAATCGCTGAGACTTGGAACTCTATTCTGTTTCTCTAAAAGGGATAAATACACTAAACTCTAGATACTGTCATTTACATGAGCGGCTACTGTCACAGCCGAAAAATGACAGATAAAAAGAATGGCCATGATGGGCAGACGCGTTTCAGATCGGATGAGTCTCGCACGTCAATACCCAGCACTGCTGCCGGCACTCGGGACCGAAGCGATCAGCTGCATAGAAATATATGACCACTGCGAACCAAGTGCCGGCGGCAGTGCCGGGTATTGACGTGCGAGACTCATCCGAGTTTCTCGCATGTGTGATCCCGGCCTTAGATCTTTAATCATTGCAATGAGTAAAGACCTGAGGGTCTGAAACGCGTCGTGTCTGCCCATCATCTCCCCCAGCTGAGGCCGTCACCATTATGCTGTTGTCTTATTTTTCATCTACCTAATAAATTTGATAATTTTTGCACATCAGATCTCTGAAGCTGGACTTACTTTTTCCGTCTATTGATTGATCTTCATGCGGCACTGCTGGATTTTCCCAGCTCTGGACTTTGCTATGGGTGATCTGACATAATTCCCCTTTTTTTTGTACATATCCTGATTTAAACTTTATTTTTTAATATTTATAAAAACTTCTTTTTTTTTTTACTCAATTTAAGAGTCCCTTTAGGGGACTTGAAGCTGCGATCGTCTGATCGCTTGTACTGTGCAGAGCAGTGCATGAGCTGTATAAGTACAATCATGATCGCTTAGGAATGCCAGTAAAACGCTGACTTTCACAGGACAATCATCATGACACGCGGCAGACCCCCAGCTGGCATGGCAGCTCACTAGCGCCCCATGATCACGTCACTGACGTGCCTATGAGATGATGGAATGACGTGACCAACCTGCCGATGCATGTTAAATGGCGCTGTCAGAGATTGACAGCATTTAACAAGCTAACAACTCTGCTCCACCCGCAACTGTTAAAGCCACAAGACGGCTGATTAAATCACTTAGGGACACGACCTTTGACATACATGAACGGTAAAGGTCTTGAAGGTGGTCAAAGGGAATCTGTCACCTATTTTTTCGACTATAAGATGCGGCCACCGCCATCAGGGGCTTATCTACAGCATTCTGTAATGCTGTAGATAAGCCCCCGATGAAACCTGAAAGATAAGAAAAACTAGATATATTATACTCACCGGGGGGCGGTCCAGGTCCTGTCCGGGTCCGATGGGTGTCGCCGTCCGGCACCTTCCATCTTCTAGCGATGACATCCTCTTCTTGGCTTCCCGTCGCGGCTCCGGCGCAAGCTTACTGCTCTGCCCTGTTGAGGCGCAGGACCGGACCGCCCCTGGGTGAGTATAATATAACTCGTTTTTCTTATCTTTCAGGTTACATCGGGGGCTTATCTACAGCATTACAGAATGCTGTAGATAAGCCCCTGATGGCGGTACCGACAGCTTATAGTTGAAAAAATAGGTGACAGATTTCCTTTATATAAGCCCTCCAATAAATTTTAAATATGTGTGTGTAATGTAAGTGCAACTAAATACTTGCAGATTGCTATCTTCACTGGTTTCCAGCGCTGCTCCAGTCCACTTCTCGCTCACGTGACTGAAATTACGATTCACCAAATCACACCGGGGTCCATGTGTGTAGCAGAACATGATGTCATATTGAATGGTTAATCTGCCTGGTTTTATAACACAGAAAACCGTACAGATACCGTTGTCGCTCCAGCGCTCACTGCTGCGCTTCTCTTTGCTGTGCTGCAGTCAACCATTAGTGATCCAGGAGCCGCGCTTGGGGTTAAAGGACAACAAAAGTTCTTACCCACAGTAAGTGCTTCACATTCCTCTGCATTACTCTACGACCTTTGTCCTTCTCGTTTTTTGTCCCCACCCTCTCAAACTGTTTATATGTAGCTGGTGCAAAGCAATACTTTTAGCTAGCCAGTCCGTTACATAAAAAAAGATGTTTGAATCAATATGCAAATAAATCTGAAGTGCTTTGGGCGTGACAAAGCACTTGCCAAGTTTCTTTCTCTTTAGCTCTATTCCCGGGATGTGCTCTAGTCACATTCTTGATGGACAGTTAATGCTTTGCGACTTCAAGTAATGGAGCTGTCAGTCAAGCCAGAGATAGTGGGACTGGGCCGAAAATAAAGGTGAGAGACAGGGGCCCAGGAAGTGCTTTGTCACACCCAAAGCACTTCAGATTCATCTGCATACTGATTCAAACAGACAATTTTTAGTAGTGGAGAAACAGACTGCCTAGCTAAAAGCATGGTGGCTCCAAAGGTTATTTGTGCATAGAAGTAGTTTGGAGGTGAAACTTTCTCATAACGCTCGCTCAACTGAGCATATACTTTATGTCGGACGAGTGATATCCGATATTTTTTTTTTATTGGCTAGCACTCAGACCAATGTTATTCAATGAGGCAGTGCTGATGCCCGAAAAGTCATCACATGGATACGAGAAAAAAGTATAACATCCGATTTTTAAGGATACAGTGTAATTCTGTAACAAAGGAAGCTGTAAGCGATTAATAGCGGCTGAGTAAAAAATTGGATTATATATGGGTGGCAGGTGGAAAAAAAATTGTCCCACTTTTCTAATTTTTTATACTGTCATGTGACCCCCAACTTTATAATATAATAATAAACTAAACCTAAAAAATAATTGTATGTCTCCTTCGTGTTAATAGCACAAACTTTATATACCTTCTATTTTTAGCTTTCTAGTAACCATAGCAACAATAAAAAGTTTGCTCTCTTGTATTTCTATTACCACAACTAATATTAAATTATAGAAAATATCACGCCAATCAAAATGTTTTCGTCTGGCAGGTAAAATAATATTTTACTTATTAGCCATAACAGTAAAACCACTGACCGTTAAAGGGAATAAAGGTTCGCTCACATTGGCATATAACACGGCCGAGTGCGCTCATATGTTTTATTGGGTAGCACTCAGCCCAATGTCAAACTATGGGGCAGTGCAGATCTGCGATTATTTTCTCATGCTGATTCGGCATGCTGCGTGCGGGTGCATACAATGATTGGATTAAGCACGCCCATACAAGTCTATGGGTGCGTGTGAAACATCAAACTGCACTCGGATGTCATCAGAGTGCAGTCCACTGTACGTACACAGAGAAAATAGAGAAGGTGGAGAAATTTCTCCGTACTTGTGCTTCGATTCTGTCATTCCAGAGAATCGGATCACCCTGGATGACACTCAGATCAAACTCTGACAGAGCTTGATCCGAGTGTCAATAGCATAATCCGCCGAATCTCTTGTATGAGCAAATACAAGCCAGTGAGTGCGAAAGTTAGAAGTGATGATCCAATTACAATGGCACCTGTGCAGGAGGGTGATATATTAGGCAGCAGGTCGACAGTCAGTTCTTGACATTGATGTGTTGGAAGCAGGAAAAAAAGGGCAAGAATTGTGCCCACGTTCAGGATTTTTCATGGGTTTTTTTGCGTTTTTTGTGGCAAAAACGCTTAAAAAACGCATACATTAAGCATTAGTAGAATGCATTCCGCAATTTTTGTGCTCATGCTGCGTTTTTTTCCGCAAGAAAACGCATCGCGGAAAATAACGCAACATGTTCATTAATCTGCGGATTTGCCACTATTTTCATTGTATTACGATGCTCCAGAAAAAAATGCGAAAAATCCGCACAAAAAACATGAAAAAACCGCAATAAAAACGAGAAACAAAAAAGGGTTTCCTGCGGAGTCCGGTTTTGCTCAGGAAAATTCTGCGTTCGTGGGCACATAGCCTAAGGATTCGAGCAACTATGAGATAAACACATCCTCAGATATGCAGGTTTTATGGGCAGTTTCTGGCCTGCATTGGTAAGAAACTACCTAAGCTGCATGGGCTATCATCTGCTCACAGCCAAAAGCACCTGGGCTTGAACCGGATCACGAAACAATGGAGACATATGGCCTCATTTCATTATTGGGAAGTAGAGCTTTAATGTGGACAAAGTTCTTCTGGGAAACCTCGGGTCCTGGGCATTGTGTAGATGATACTTGTACTGAACCACCTGCCTAAACACTGTGCAGACCAACAACACCTGTTCATGGTGACAGTATTCTCTACTTGTAGTGCCCTCGTTTACAGGGTTGTGCACCAGGCCACAGCGTAAAAGTTGCTTAGGAATGGTTTGAGGAACACAACAAAGGGAATCCAGGTGTTGAATTGAAAATTCCCAGATCTCAATACGATCCAGCATTTGTTGGACGTGCCAGAAAAAAAAGTCTAATCTTTGACGGCTTCAACTTGAATTTTACAAGACAGAAAGGAAAGTGGGCTCCAAATGCTCTAAATTACCTAGAATGACAAACCAAGCAATACTAACGTTCCCCACGTCCAGAACCGGCTACCAGCTGCTGCTCGGCTCTCCGTGTTTTGGCTTAAATGGTGACATTGGGTCAACAGCGCCCATCACGGCTGCAGCCAAAACATTGAGACCCGAGCCGCGGTGGAGTGCAGGTTCTAGAACTTGTGAAGGAGAGTACCCTCAGTGTTGGTCATTTTAGGTATTTTAGAGTATTAGAGGTCCACTTTCCAAAAAGTGGAAAACCCTTTAAAGTATCTTAAAGGTGTTGTGGAGGCCTTGCCTAGATGACTTAGTTATATTTTTGACATTTGTCCAGTATTTCTGGAAATGTTAAAGTCTGTTCACACATAGGGGCAGCATGGTGGTCCAGTGGGCAACGCTGGGGTCCTGGGTTTAATTCCCACCAAGGACGACATCTGCAAGGAGTCTGTATGTTCTCCCAAAAAATGTATTCAGGGCCATATAGTTAGGATTGTCATTGTGGGATCATTTTAGGCAATAACTGTGTGGAAATAATTAAGCATACTCCAATTAGAATGCAAAAACGGAGACATTTTATTTTTCAGCAAGGTTTATAAATGGTAGAAATAATATAGACAAAAGGCAGCAATTCGGTCCGTCAGGGCCTTGCTTACATGACGACTTGGAACAAAATGACTTACCATAAACTTCTTACATGTGGAAATAGTGGTATGGTTGTATAGGTGCCCTGTAGTCTCAATAACAACATTGTCATGAAATGGGAGAGAATGAACTTACCTGATCGACAGCTTGTTGAAGAGGCATTTATAGATTTGTGGAAATAGCAGGGCTGGAAAGTGCAGGAGCCTCAAGAAACACTATCGTGGCACCAGTGTTAATATACCTCTCTACAGGCCTTTTCCACCATGTGCCGGGTCCAGACAAGTGTTTATACACTCCCCAACATTGAAATTGCAAAGCCACAGGATCGATAAACATGTTGTTAATGATATGCAAATCATGAAAAAATGAAAACTAAATTTTAGAAATGACCAAATATTGAATTTTGGAAATCCCTGCACTCACCTGCATTGTCTGCTATCTATGAAGCAATTAATGGTTGTCTGAGGAATGATCTGCCATGCAGCTTCCTTTGCAACTGATGACCAATGATGTCCCAGACGAGTTTGAATGGAGACAAGCCTGGAGTCGCTGTAGGCCAGGAAGGCATGTTTAGACCATGCAGGTTCCTCATCATAGCGCAAGTAATATGCAGCTTGGTGATTTCATGTTGAAAAACCTCTCCTTGGACTCTTTTGGAAAGATGGTCGCACCAATGGCTCCACAACCAAATTTATGTGAGGCTGAGTAGTGTACCTGGAATGAAAACTAGAAGGGTCCAACAACAGCACCTTATGACATATAACACCATAATCCCAGGAGAAGGCCTCTTCAGAGTGTTGCCAAGTAATCTTTCTTCCAGTTTTGTTTTTTTGTTAAAGGGACTACTAGGAAAACCCCTTCTAATTCCTAATGTTTTTCCCTGTTAAAATAAAAACACCTATTCTCACCTCCAGTGTCAACGCAGTTCCAGTGGTGTCAGCACTTGCGTTTATGGGGCTCATGTGAGGTTATCACTTCACACGAGCCCTGCACCCAGTCAGCGCTGGTGTCAAAATCTCACTCTTCGTAAAAAATTGAACATCAAGAGGAAGTTAGAGAGCAGCCTCAGCTCTCACTTGCTGCTGATGTTCAATACTTCCGAAGGCAGGGATTGTGACGCCTGTGCTGATCGGAAGCAGGGCTCGTGTGACGTGATAACCTCACGTTAGCCCCGTGAATGCAAGTGCTGACATCTCTGGAATGGAGCCGACACTGTAGGTGAGTATAGATATTACTACTTTCACAGGGCCAAATATGAGGAAGGAGAAGGGGTAGTCCAAGTAGTGGACAACTCCTTTAAGGCCAGTTCAGATGAGCATATAAAACATATAAAAAAATTATCAATTTTTATCCTGAAAAAAATCTGTACGCCATCCATGTATTATCAATAAGTCCATTTTTTACACGTGTATAACACCAATATGGAATCTGCTTTTGTATATCCAAAGTTTACTAATGTACAAGACCAAATACAGTTTCCTATGTTAACACTTCCAATATAATTATAAAAAAAAGATGAAATATTGATGATCCGCAGGGATAGGGGTTTTTTTTGCTATTGCTTTACGCACCCATAGATTTGAATGGGTGAGTGTCATCCAAAAAATGAAAGACTAATGCAAGCGGCATTTTTTGCTAAATGGACATTTGGTCCGCTAATCCAACCAGCCCTATAACTAACATTGGTCTGTGTGCTATCTGATGGTAATATGGACAACACACGTGTATAATACATACAGTACATTACACTAAACTGAACTTGGCCTAAAGCAAAACAAATCTCCTAAGCCTTAAAAATAAACATCACTAAAGAAAAATAGAAATGCTCCCTGCTATACACATATAACATACATGAAATGGTATATTGGAGCACAAGAATTTTATTGATAAGTCATAACGAGCATACTGGATGAAACCCAGTGTTCATGACGAGCATCACAATGCAGCCACACTAGCTGTGTAGACATGAAACAAGAGTATCTCCAACAGGGTAACACTGTTAGCAAGCACATGGCACACGTAGATGGAAAAAATTACATATAATATTGCAAAGAGTATACATAATTCATTATTTACATCTGTGCATGCTATGTGTATGGCAATAGGATTAGCACCTGGAGATACTTATGTTTCATATGTTATCTATTATGGCCCCCAATTCATCAACATTTTGCCCGTTTTGATGGGATTGTTGTATTCGGGTCAGATCAGCATATGAAAATTCATCCAAATTTCGTCCATAAAGTCATTCATGTGCCATCCAATATATGTGGTCAAATCCAGTTTCCATAAAAATCGGATACAATATGGAAGATCCATATGGGATCTAACTCCGAAATGCTGTAATTTTTTTAAAAAACTCATCTGACCAGCCATGTGGAATTACATTGGTCATGCCCTGCCTGATTTTTACTAGTACACCACATTTCCATATTATACGCTCATCTATACGAGCCCTACTGCAAAATGTTACGAGTTGTCCCATGATCAGCATTTACCAACTATCCATGGGTGTTCTGTCTCCGACATCTAATTTATAATCTTTGATTATCTGCTTGTTAATGTTTTCAGTGTTTTTGGCTCCCTCTAGTGACCAGAGTCGTAGCCACAGTGTTATTGTGTTATTTTACTTTCACTTTGATGTTTATATTTTTCCCTCCGTTGCAGTGCATTCTGGTAGGTTTTGCAGTGCATTCTGGTAGGTTTTGCAAAGCATTATGGTTAGTTCAGCCTTCATTTCCCTCCAGTTCTCCATTTTCCTTCAGCCTGCATTCAGGAAGCATCTAATTTCTCTTCTCCCCTTGTGACAGCATCGCTGGTACGTATTTATGGTTCCTGTATCTAATTCCCGTCTCATATTAGCCTGGTTAATTAGTCCATCCCCTGGTTAACTATTAGTGCAGATGTCGATTTATAATGTACTATGTATAGTATGTACTCCTGATGTACCCTGTAATGACTGAGTGCATATATATGTTTGCTTGTAGTTTCACCGCATCAATATACCATCACGTTCAATAAAAGCACAGACTCAACCTACAGTTTCCTTATTGGACCCTGCAGGGCCGGTTTTAGGCAAAGTGGGGCCCTAGGCAAAGTTTAAAATGGGGCCCCAAATGCTAACATACTGCACATCACACAGAAGCATTTCGATTGTATTTACATGCACTGAGTTCGGGCCGCTAAATGATCGTCAAAATTGAAGTTGTTCAATGCTTGTTTCCCGGCCTCTTTCCACCATCTGAGAAAGAATGATGGGAACAGAACGATCACTAAGGGTGTGTGCACACGTTGCGGTTTTTGCTGCGGTTACGCCGCAGTTTCCATGCAGTTTACAGTACAATGTAAACCTATGGAAAACCAAATCCGCCGTGCACATGCACACCGATTTGCTGCGGTTTATTTTCCGCAGCATGTTACGTCTTTTTTGCGGGACCGCAGCTGCAGTGTATGTTCCGGGACATACAAATCAATCTCTCTCTCTCTCATTCACACTGCCAAACCGCACTAGAACCTGCATCAAATCCGCTGTACACATGCTAGGAATCCGCAGAAAAAATGCATGTGTTTTACCCTGCAGTTTCTGCCAAGAGATATGGATTATCTGAAGAAAAAGCCGCAGACTAATCCGCAACGTGTGCACACACCCTAAGGGTGGTTTCACATTAGCGTTTCAGGCCGCAGCATCGGCCTGCACACGGCCGCCGCTAAGCCCCGCCACCTGCCGCGCCTCCTCCGGTAGCTCCGCCTACGGGCGCATGACGCTGCATGCGTCCTGCGTCCCCTATCTTTAGCACTGGGGACGCAGGCCGTGCGCAGATATGCGTTTGGCGGCGCATGCGTCCTTTTGACGGTGCGCCGACCAGCGCCAAACGCAACCTGTTGCAATTTGGTGCGCTCGGCGCACCGTCAAAAGGACGCATGCACCGCCAAACACATACCTGCGCACAGCCTGCATCCCCAGTGCTAAAGATAGGGGATGCAGGACGCATGCAGCGTCATGCGCACATAGGCGGAGCTACCAGAGGAGGCGCGGCAGGTGGCGGGGCTTAGCGGCGGCCGCGTGCGTCCCCAGTGCTGAAGCGTCATGCGCCCGTAGGCGGAGCTACCGAAGGAGGTGCGGCAGAGAGCGGGGGGCTTAGCGGCCTGCAACGTTAATGTGAAACCACCCTAACAGATCACCATACAGTATCATGTTATCAGCAGGACATCTACAGTTTACACCCCATAGTCCTCCATATAATATAATCTGCCCCAAAGTCCTCCATATAGTATAATACACTCCTTATAGCTCTCCATATATTAAAATACACTGCTCAGTCCTCCATATAGTATACTACACTCCTCATAGCCCTCCATATATTAAAATACACTGCTCAGTCCTCCGTATAATACACTCCATATAGTATAATGCACCGCCATAGTCACCCATGTAGTACAAATCACTTCCCATAGCATAATGCACCCCATAGTTCTTCATATAATGTATTCCCCATAGTCCTCGATACAGCATAATGCAGCCCACATATAGTATAATGCAGCCACCCCACAGAGTATAATGCAGCCCCGCCATACAATATAATGTAACCCCCATAGAATATAATGCAGCCACTCCACAGAATATAATGTAACTCCCCATAGTATATAATGCAGTCCCACCCCCCATATAGTATAATGCAGCCCCTCCATAGAATATATGGCAACCCCCTCATGGGATATAATGAAGCCCCTTATATAGTATAATGTAGCCCCTCCATAGAATACAATGTAGCCCTCCTCATATAATAACTATAATACAGCGTCCCCCATAGAATATAATACAGCCCACCTCCCCATAGAATATAATGTAGCCCTTCATATTATTTAACACAGCCTCCCCCTATAGAATATAGTGTAAAATGTACCCTACATGGTATATAACACACCGCATAGTATACAGCCCAGCCCACCATGGTATACAGCCCACCATGGTATACAGGCTGTATACCAAGCTGGGCTGTATAATACAGCCCAGCATTGTATAATATAGCCCGCCCAGCATGGTATAATACAGCCCAGCATGGTATAATACAGCCCAGCATGGTATAATACAGCCCAGCATGGTATATAGCCCCTCAGCACGGTATGATACAGCCCAGCACGGTATAATACAGCCCGGCATGGCATATAGCCCCCCAGCACGGTATGATACAGCCCAGCACGGTATAATACAGCCCAGCATGGCATATAGCCCCCCAGCATGGTATGATACAGCCCAGCACGGTATATAGCACCCCCCAGAATGGTGTAATACAGGCCAGCATGGTATAATACAGCCTAGCATGGTATATATCCCCCCACAGAATGGTATAATACAGCCCAGCATGGTATATAGCCCCCCCAAAATGGTATAATACAGCCCAGGACGGTATAATACCGCCCAGCATGGTATATAGCCCCCCCAGCATAGTATAATACAGCCCTGCATGGTATATAGCCCCCCCAGAATGGTATAATACAGCCCTGCATGGTATATAGCCCCCCAGAATGGTATAATACAGCCCAGCATGGTATAATATAGCCCAGCATTGTATATAGCCCCCCCAGCCTGGTATAATACAGCCCAGTATGGTATATAGCCCCCCCCAGCATGGTATAATACAGCCGAGCATGGTATGATACAGCCGAGCATGGTATATAGTCCCCCCAGAATGGTGTAATACAGCCCAGCATGGTATATAGCCCCCCCCCAGCATGGTATGATACAGCCGAGCATGGTATATAGTCCCCCCAGAATGGTGTAATACAGCCCAGCATGGTATATAGCCCCCCCCAGCATGGTATGATACAGCCCAGCATGGTATATAGCCCCCCCCCCAAAATGGTATAATACAGTCCAGCATGGTATATAGCCCCCCAGAATGGTATAATACAGCCCAGCACGGTATAATACAGCCCAGCATGATATATAGCCCCCCCCAGAATGGTATAATACAGCCCAGCATGGTATATAGCCCCCAGCACGGTATAATACAGCCCAGCATTGTATATAGCCCCCCCCCAGCCTGGTATAATACAGCCCAGCATGGTATATAGCCCCCCCAGCATGGTATAATACAGCCCAGCATGGTATATAGCCTCCCCAGCATGGTATAATACAGCCGAGCATGGTATATAGCCCCCCAGCATGGTATGATACAGCCGAGCATGGTATACATATAGTCCCCCCAGTATGGTATAATACAGCCCAGCATGGTATATGGCCCTCCCAGCATGGTATATAGCCCCCCAGCATGGTATATAGCGCCCCCCAGCATGGTATATAGTCCCCCCAAAGTGGCCCCACAGTCTAGTACTCGCACTGATTTAAAAAAAAAAAAAAAACACTCCTCACCTTCTCCTCATGCCCGCGCTGCTGGCTGCTCCTGTCTCCTCCTGCACACAGTGAGAGCGCGATGACGTCATTGCGCCCCTGCTGTGTCAGAGGCAGAGCGGGGAATGATGGGAGTGGGAGTGTCAGCTGACGCTCTCTCCCCCATCACTGCCTCCTTCAGTGCGGCGGCGGGAGTCGGCGCTGGGGGCAGGCGGGCCCTCCTGCCTCACAGGGGCCCCATAGTGGCTGTGTGATGTGCCGCTGGCTGGGGGCCCCTGGAGGAGCGGGGGCCCTAGGCAGCTGCCTGGTCTGCCTGCCCATAACGCCGACCCTGGGACCCTGGTATAGTGGTTTAGCTGCCTGTATAGCTACATGAACTCTGCTTCATTTAGTGATGACAGAACAATGGGGTATGCGATAAATGTTTAATCATAGAGATGGATCTTGGTCCTGGGTCAGAGCCCTGTGAACCGCCTCCTACCTTCCGGCATACCCAACTTCTCTTTTGATTGGCCGGCCTGGTCCTATATTGTGTGATTTGTGCCACAACGATAACGTTGCCCCATTATAGCCAATCAAATGAGAAGCCGGGTTCTGCCGGAAAGTAGGATGTGGTTCGCAAGGTTCCCAAATGTCAGCCATAGAATAATGATCAGGCAACTGAATCGGGTTCTGCATATTTATCTACTCATCTCTATTTGATTGCTACGGGTCCAACTACTGGGAACTCACCAAGAGTCGAAATGTCCCCTGTGTGAATGGAGGAGTTTGGTGCATGCGTGACCACTGTTCTATTCACTGTTTATAGGGGTGGTGGTGATCATGCATACGTATTACTGCTCCATTCACTGATTGGCCGCAGAGATGGTATGCGATCCCCGGGAGAGCCAGTGCTGATAGCACTGGAACGGCACCGACCCCCGAGGTGAGTTATTATATAATTGGGGGCAAAAATATAGATTGAGAAGGGGTTGTCCAAGTAGTGGACGTCCCCACCTAGATGGGCTCACATTAATTTAGGATACAAATGTTGTTTATGAGGCGTCCCCTTTAACGGTTACAACCTTGTGCTATGCAATAACTGAGATCCTCTCCGTGAACTCTGTCGTTATTTGAGCCTTCCAGTATTAAAACAAAATATTTGATGACCTGTCAAGTCAAGAGGGATTTTGTTATACATAACTTCCGTATCACAGCAAAGACCCCCCGATAACCTGGAGGTATATCTCTGAACCTATGGTACTTGCCCAGGGGGTCTACCCCGTATCTATAATAGATACTGTGCTTTTCCAGCAGTGTGTGATTGTAGCCTTAGGTGGTACAGTGATGTATCTTACCTAATTTAGAAGAGGGTGCTTGGCTCGGAAACACTGACCCAAAACAAGACTGAAAGGGCCACATTGTTTGCTTTGGGAAGAAAAACAGAAATGTTCTGAATGTAGAAAGGAAACGTCAAATATAAATATTGTTACAATATCACTAAACCGAGGCACAGAAGAGGCGACACAGGCGACCATAACTAAGACCTATAGAACCACGTCTGATATGCCGGGATTCATATACCACAACGACCTGGCCAAAGGGGAATATGTCATCTAATCATCCGTACAATTTAATATTTCCAAGAATATTGTGAAATATAATAGGAAGGTTAGAAAATTACTGATAACTAAGTGCAAGTATTTAATCTTAAGAAATGTCATCCTTTCTACTAATTCTATGAAGCTTCAGCAAAAGCAGAAGGTATCACCGGCAGCACTGGCAGCAGATATGACATTACTGACAGCATTGGGCATTTTCCAGATTAATGATTGTATGTATATATATATACACACACAAACACTGTTAACCCTACATTCCCACAATGAGTATTTGGTGCATTTTTGACTTTGAAGATTTTTGCTGCTTCAAAGACACAGCGTCTTCCAGTTCCAGCGAAGCGGATGGGATTTATAGAGATTCCTGCCCACTGCACTTTTATTTTGCTCAGCATCAACTGTCCTGCGGTTTCAAATCTGCAACATGTCAATTTCTCTCGCGGTTTCGCTGTTTTCTGTGCAAATTGTCCCCCCAAAAAAACGCACGTGTGTTTCTGAGATCGAAACGCATGGAGTACACACGCACTCCGCACCTGAGTATAGCAATAAAGTCTCGTAAAAGCCAAATCAAAGGGACTATCAAAAATGCAGCCTCTTCGTTTAAAACGTGACTTATCAACAAGAAACAAAAATCACGGCGTAAAAAAACACACAGGAGAAGAACGTACTCAGAAACGCAAGAAAAAATGTAATAATAATAATAATTGAAATAATAGATGCAGAAATGGGAAATAAATTCCGCAGTGTCAGAAGCTGATCGAGAGCTCATACCTTGGTGGAGCTTAGTAGGGTCCGATCGGTGATGTATGGGACATATTCTATGATGCTTAGAATGGAGCAGATATTTCTTTAAGTTCCTGGAGGAAAGTGCATTCATTGGAATAATGGCACTACGTGTTTTCTCTAGCACAGGTATAGGTGGGGGTCTGTTAGCATGACATATACTGGTGGGTGACACTGTAGTGATCCAGTGCAGCAGCAGCAGACATCTCTGGCTCTGCAGCTTTAAGTAAAGCTCCCCCCATCTCTGCTGAGCATTGAGAAGTGGTTAAGTGAATCCAGCTTTTATGCATCTGAACCTGTGCAGCCTCACAAGGAAGCACCTGCTTTTCCCACGGTCTGCCCTGATGCATGCGATCAGGGGGCTTGCCTCGCCTGCGGACCCCCTAGTGCTGAGCCCTGCATGAGCCCCTCTGCCCACCTCTGCCCAGCGCTCGCCCCTCCAGTGGAGAGAAGCCTCAGAGCAGCTGGATCTTCTCCAGTCTCCTCATCCTCCTCTCTCCTCTGCTCTCGGGAAGCTGCACACTGACTTTTCCTGAGGATCCCTCTTACCTTCTTGCTTTTTCCATGACCTGAAGCCTGGATGTCATCTATGGAGGAGCCTTCACTTGTCAACTTGATTATATCTTGGGGAAGAGCTGCAAGTTTCTCCATGAAGAGCCTGGAACATGAGATGTCCTGTCTGCAACCTTGAGCACCGATTCCCCGGAGTGCGCTGAGATAGATGGAATTTCCCTGCCACTGACTTTGCTGGAGAGGATTTGGGAGGAAGGAGATCTGCTGTTTGATGGGAGAGGGGGATGGGGGCTCTGTCATGGGAAGGGAGGGTCCTACTAGGAGCCTTCAAACTTCCCACCTGCAGCCCAAAGCCGGGGTATAGCCCAGGAGCAGGAGTGATCGGCGGGGGTCAGTGCTGCTCCGCTCATGCATCATGCACAGCCCATACCTCACACTGTCTGCTCCCTGCACGGCCAGTAGCCGGGGTGACAGCTAGACCTGTGCCACACTAGCCCTGGTCCTGGCAGCATCACCAGCGGAGTTTCTTCAGGACATAATGCTTCGTGTGCTGTCTGTGCAGGGATTAACACTTGTCTAGCAGGGCAAGCACCAGCCATCCTGCACTGGGCTACTGACCTCTTGTACTGGCTACCAGCCGTGAAGCAGATGGCGCTGCACAAGCGACAGATCCACAGGCTCAAGGCTACATGGTGCGCCTAATCTAGAGCTGCTGCGTCTTATCCTGCGCTACTGGCCACCACCAAGGGACATTTATTACTGCATGAAACTGGCTGCCGCATCTGTGGACGATCCAGTCCTGGTGAAGAGACACCTGGAGACTTTATCCTTCTTTAGGACCTGAAGGTGCAGGAGAAAGTGCCACTTCATTGGACCTGCCTGCTGGGATCCTGACCCAGCACCTGGCACATGATCCTGCTCCTTCGGACATAGAAAGGTTGTGTAGAGGCATCTAGAAAAACTGCTTGGGATACATTGCTGTTTCACACATGACTACTTTGTCAGTTTGACCTTTCTAATTTCCCCTGGTGGGCAGGCTCAGTGCTCCGCCCCCGAGGAGTCGGTCATTTTTTTCTGTGTTGGATTAGTAAAGTGGCGAGGCAAAGGAAGAGGAGCTGGAGCGGTGTTCAGAGGGAGCCGACTAGACATGGGGTCCTGTGATGGGAGGACTCTGGTTTTGAGGGCTTCTCTCCTCCTGAACCTACTCATTAACTACTTTGTTGGCTCCAATCACTTCTCTGATAATCAGGGTAAGGAACTAAGTCTATTTTTTTTATCCCCCAGGCTAATTCTTATGCTTTTCAGTATATTAAGTGAAATCTATACATCTTCTTTAAAGGAATTTAAATTGCATATCTGTTTAATAAAATATCTCATCAATAATTTACTGCCTGAGCTTAAATAGAGGAAGGGTGTCACAATTAGGTCACATTTGCATAACTTTTCATATATTACAATATGGAAGCTTCTTCTGTGAACTTTCTGTAAACAGATGTATCTGAGACCACTGGATTTAGATATGAGCGATAGATAGATAGATGATAGCTAGATAATAGATAGATGTTAGATAGATGATAGATATATAGATAGATTGATAGATAATAGATAGCTAGATAATAGATAGATTGATTGTCAGATAATAGATAGCTAGATAATAGATAGATGTTAGATAGATAGATGATAGATAGATGATAGATAGATAGATTGTAGATAGATAATAGATAGATATGTGATAAATACATATGATAGATATGTGATAGAGATATACACTCACTGGCCACTTTATTAGGTACACCTGTCCAACTGTGTGTTAAGACTTAATTTCTAATCAGCCAATCACATGGCGGCAACTCAGTGCATTTAGGCATGTAGACATGGTCAAGACAATCTCCTGCAGTTCAAACCGAGCATCAGTATGGGGAAGAAAGGTGATTTGAGTGCCTTTGAACGTGGCATGATTGTTGGTGCCAGAAGGGCTGGTCTGAGTATTTCAGAAACTGCTGATCTACTGGGATTTTCACGCACAACCATCTCTAGGGTTTACAGAGAATGGTCCGAAAAAGAAAAAAAATCCAGTGAGCGGCAGTTCTGTGGCCGGAAATGCCTTGTTGATGCCAGAGGTCAGAGGAGAATGGGCAGACTGGTTCGAGCTGATAGAAAGGCAACAGTGACTCAAATTGCCACCCGTTACAACCAAGGTAGGCAGAAGAGCATCTCTGAACGCACAGTGCGTCGAACTTTGAGGCAGATGGGCTACAGCAGCAGAAGACCACACTGGGTACCACTCCTCTCAGCTAAGAACAGGAAACTGAGGCTACAATTTGCACAAGCTCATCGAAATTGGACAGTAGAAGATTGGAAAAACGTTGCCTGGTCTGATGAGTCTCGATTTCTGCTGCGACATTCGGATGGTAGGGTCAGAATTTGGCGTAAACAACATGAAAGCATGGATCCATCCTGCCTTGTATCAACGGTTCAGGCTGGTGGTGGTGGTGTCATGGTGTGGGGAATTTTTTCTGGGCACTCTTTGGGCCCCTTGGTACCAATTGAGCATCGTTGCAACGCCACAGCCTACCTGAGTATTGTTGCTGACCATGTCCATCCCTTTATGACCACAATGTACCCAACATCTGATGGCTACTTTCAGCAGGATAATGCGCCATGTCATAAAGCTCGAATCATCTCAGATTGGTTTCTTGAACATGACAATGAGTTTACTGTACTCAAATGGCCTCCTCAGTCACCAGATCTCAATCCAATAGAGCATCTTTGGGATGTGGTGGAACGGGAGATTCGCATCAGGGATGTGCAGCCGACAAATCTGCGCCAACTGTGTGATGCCATCATGTCAATATGGTCCAAAATCTCTGAGGAATGCTTCCAGCACCTTGTTGAATCTCTGCCACGAAGAATTGAGGCAGTTCTGAAGGCAAAAGGGGGTCCAACCCCTTACTAGGATGGTGTACCTAATAAAGTGGCCAGTGAGTGTATATGTAATAGTTACATATGTGATAGATAATGTAAAGACAGATAATGGATTGATAGATATATAGATATTAGATAGAGATATCAGATAGATAGATGATGGATAGATGGATAAAATATGCAAACACCTGTCATGTGATTTTGACGTGTAACATCGAGTCGTTACATAATACTGAGGAGACGTTCAGCAGAACTGGGCCAAAAACTTTACTTTTAGAACTTTTTCCACCTGTCTATGAACATTGTTGCTGGCCACTGAAAAAGTGGCACCACTGGCTCCTAAAGCCCTGCATTCATTTTCCATTCTTCTAACCTTGAAAGTAGAAGAAAAGAGTCTGGCCCTCCAGCAGAATGGCCTCTTTCAGGATTGGAATAACTTTTTTTGCTTAAATATAAAATTGATGTTATGCGTTTAGGAGGATTTTTCTTTCGTGGCTTCGGAAAGAAACGTTTGACATCGTCTAGCTGTGATGAGACCAATATTCATCCGGTGACAATGGAGCGAATTTCACCTTGTTACTTATGTAACATTGAGTGAGCTGGAGGCAGATACAAGTGATACTAAAAGCTACGTGTAATAAAACAAAGTCCAGAGACCCAAATATACAGATCATCATGCTTTAATATAACAAGGCATTATCATTCAGTGCTAATATTGTTGTGCCCACCGGTGCTGTACGTCGCTGCAATATTTATGCTGTATACTACTCAGAAGCAGCTGAATATTCCCCTGACACCTGACACATCCAAGCCTCACAATCAATTGATGCATAATTTCCCTTGTCCTACAAGTTTTCATTTTTATTGTGTCTTGGGGTCTCTGTGTTATATGTGTGATGATAGATAGACTTTAGATTTTTCTCAGTCCGAGACGATGTGGTATGGAAGGAATGATTGCGCCGACGCGATTCGCTAAGTTCCCAGTGATTTTTGCCTGTGTAGGAATATGTGCTGTTCCTGCTCACACACACTCGCCAGTTTTGTACCCTGCTGTGTGATACTATGTCTTCTGGCCTCTGACATATTCAGCAGTGTTATTTTGCTATTACGTATTAATGTAACGCTGTAGTGCCAATATATTCTACGTGTCAAACACCGGATCCTTTTTCTTATAGGCTCACAATCAGGATATCCCAAATCTGGAGTGTTGTATCTGGCTCACTATAGCATTTATTAGGCGGTCATCGTTCTGTATCTAGTATTAAATCACGGTATCCGATATGTGCATGTCCATATCGCCCCAATGTCTGACCTTAGCGTAAAGTGGTAGAATAATCGAGAAACTGCTTCAAATCAAAGTACAAACACACAGATGGCGGCGAACACGCAGCAATGTCTGCAGTTGCACAACTGACCCAATCGGATGGGCTGCTTGGTATTTATTTTATCTGGTTGTCCCACCTTACTCATCAATAAAAAAACAACAGTATATGAGAGCGCGCGCTATAGGACAACCATTGGAAATCAATTTACCAAAACATTGTAAAAAAATAGAAGAGTGCACATTGCCATAAAATTACATGATCTGTGTAACTGTCTGATACATCATGATGAAATCAATAGGTTTCATGTACTGGAAAGGTCACACTGTGTTATACGAAACCCAACCAAATAATGTTCAATATCCCTTTAAGGGGCATTTATACGATATTGAATGTTATAAATGAGTTTTCAGCTGTTTTTGTTGTTGTTCGGCAAGTAATAAAGTATTTAGTAAAGTAAGCAAAAGATCAATTATTTAGGTTCTGGGATTTTTATTTTACTTTTTTATACTTACGTTTTCTACCCTTAAACAGAAAATCCCCAACTATTATGTCAAAGAGTCACCCAAGACATTGAGCATACTGTATACTGTGTAGCCCCTGTAGTAGGAAAAACACAATTTAAGGACAATATTGGTACCCCCCACGAACAAGGTGTGTTTCTACGGGTACCCGAGTACTACAGGTTTAGAAGCTGATGTTTAAAGAGTTTTTTGTTTTTAAATACATGCACTGTCCCTTTAAGTGTTCTATATAATATTTAAACTTTAAAATAGTTTAGTGATAATCTATATGTACATCTAGCGCCACCAAATTGCAGTAAAAAAGGGTCTATTACGGGTGGTCTTCTCATTAGGGAAGGGCTGCAACATTTCATTTCCGGTGAGATAGTTTCTTCTCAAGACGGTGGAATATTGGAGAATTTTCACTAAATATCTCACAATAGATTGTGAGCCCCAATGGGGACAGTGATAACAAATTACTGTCAAGCGACGTGGAATGAACGGCGCTATATAAGTAAGTAAAACAAATAAAGAATATTTCGAAACACAGTATATATTTATCACGTAAGTAGAAAAAATGTATGCCAGCTCACCAATTGTCATAGTCCATTGTGCCGGGAAATCACAATCTGTATATTCGTGTGATGATGAGGAAAAAAATAGAAAAAAAGATATTTCCAGCTCCTGGTAAAATTACTTTAAACTTTATTCCATCGTCTATTAAAAAATGTCATTCTGATACGAAGCCGAATCTATGATTCTAGGATTCAGAAATGCAGAAAATGACGCGTTTCAAACACATGCGATCCTTCTTAGAACGGTTGCATCTGTTCGAAACGCGTCGCTTTCTGAATTTCTGCTTTGTATCAGAATGATATTTATTAATCTGTGATGGAATAAAGTTTAAAGAAATTTTTTTACCAGGAGCTGTAAATATTCATCACGGTATTCCGGAAAGTGATTTTACATAGGACTGTTGGGATAGTGTGTTCTCATGATGCATAAATGATGTTCTGCAGCCACAAAGAGTTAAAGAAGAAACTCAGATCTGCCGTGTCTTTCCTTTACGGAACTTTTCTAAACTATAACCTGAAAGTATTTCTGCGCTTTCTGATTTTTTCAATACTGAGCTTTCACAACATAAACACATCTAATCCGATTATTACAATGTTTTCTGCCCTAATTCATAGTGATTTTATTTTATAATCCGGGATAATGCCCCGTAATCGTCTGACAAGTCGATCATTTTCTTGATCATCTCGGTTCCCCCTTCACCCCCCATCTTTTATTTTCATTTATGCATTCTGGAATTTACTCCGCATTTTTAGCCCCGATGCTCTATTGTCAGCTGATGTTACGGCACAATTACTGAAGTTTGGATTAATTTACTGTAACTTTTTCTCTGCCTCTGAGTTTTTCTATGATGCCGCTTTTCATGTATTGAAGTAGATTCATTAGGGTTCAGTAGATCTCTCGGGGAGTTTGCGTTGACACTGGTGTCTGTGGAGGAACACTCGCTCCGAAATCTGATTTTTTTTTTTTTATCCCGTTCTCGGAATAGATCTTTTCTAAACAGAAGCAAAATCAATAAAATCATAAGCTTTATTAAATGTTGACATTTACAACCATATATCTTGAATGTCAGAATGTCAAGAAATAAGTCATATTTGACTTTTCGATGACTGGGAGATGATATGGTCAAAATGAATACTTTTAATATTCTTTACATTTTTAAAGGTTACAGATCAATGTTTTTGAATACTCGCTGGGAGTTGAATGAAAACGAACTTTCCTCATTCCTCGCTAACTCTACACTTACCTGACAAGTGGAAATATACATTTTGTGATGAATGTTTTTTTTTAGTTTTCTGACCTAGTTCTATAAATTATTCTTATTATGCATTTATATAGCGTCATTTATTCCATGGCGCTTTACATGTGAAAAGGGGAAATATAAATTGTGTTACATAGGAAATAATTCAGATATTATGTAGGCGTTGAGCTGTACTTAGGACGATGCCATCAGGGGTGCGATTTGGTCAGAGAATCTTAGATGGTGTATGTTTTCATGCCTGCATTTGCTTAGGAGGTCCTCAATGTTGGCGCATGAACGCACATACAGTCTTCCCTTATGCCAATGCAAGTCCGAGCCCATAAACCTTTAAGTTTAAGATTATAAACCAGTTTACACTACATGAGCTTTTTCCATTAATATTTATGTAAGAAGCCAAAGTCCCCTTGTAAAAAGCTTATCCCATCAAGAAATTCACTTGGGATCCCCTCTAAAAGCCAGAACAGAGAGCTGCTAACCAACAGCGACTCTTGTCCTGGTCATCTCAGTCTGTCCCATCTATAAGACTATCAGCAATTTGTTTAAATGGCCGCATGCAATACCATCAGTTTCCTGTAGTGGGGGCTGTAGGTAAACTTAGAAACATGCCAGGTATCTCTCTCTCCACAAGGAGAAACGTTACCCTTTAGATGCCAGTCAGAAGCCGCTCATACAGCCCAATCAGATCTCTTGCTTTTGCACTGAGGAGGGCACCACCCTGAAACACCATATCTACAAACTGAGATTCTGGTTTGGCTTTTTTACTAAATCATATGGCAAGGCTTGTTAATGGACAGATACTGAATTTTAAGATTGCTGCTGCCAATAGGTGGCACCAGAATTCAAGTCCTCTTCCTCTCTGAAGATGTAATTTGCATATTTAACTTCCTAGGTGAGCATTGCATGGCTTACAAGCCTCCTTACACTGAAATGCCAGATTAGGCATGTCAGTTTCGACAAGGCGAAATGTTACACCTTAGATCCCAAGTAAAAACATTTATAATTTCCCAGGTGAGCATTGCATGGCTTACAAGCCTCTTTACACTAGAGTGCCAGATTAGGCATGTCAGTGCCCACAAAGCAAAATGTTACAGCTTAGATCCCAACTAAAAACATTTTACATTTCCCAGGGGAACATTGCATGGCTTGCAAGCCTCCTTACACTGGAATGCCAGGCTAGGCATGTCAGTTTCCACAAGGAGAGAAGAGGTAATGCCTTAGATCCCAACTAAAAGCATATTAAATTTCCCAGGAGAGCATTCCATGGCTTACAAGCCTCCTTAAACTCGAAAGCCTGGTTAGGCATGTCAATCTACACAAGTAGAAATGTTATACCTTAGATCCCAACTAAAAGCAAATTTAATTTCCCAGGGGAACATTGCATGGCTTACAAGCCTCCTTACACTGGAATGCCAGGCTAGGCATGTCAATCTCCACAAGTAGAAATGTTACACCATAGATCCCATCTAAAAGCAGCATTCTCTGGCCTAACAAGCTGTTTTCCAGGGTTCTTCATCTCTTTAGTAAATGATTGTCTATAATGCGACAACCCCTTTAAGAACTCGTAAGGCTGGTTTCACATTAGCGCTTTTTAAGCGCACGCACGGCTGGGGGTAGCTCCGCCCCCAAGCCGGCTCTCTGCCCGGCGTGCCCGCCCCTTGCTTGTAGCGCCGCCTCCTAGTGCACAGCGGCGCCTGCGATCGGCGCACCCTATCTTTTGCATAGGGTGCGCAGATCGTGCGCAGGCCGTGCGCTAGTTGCGCTTTGACCTGCGCTGCGCACTTTTGACGGTGCGCCGTGCGCGCCAAAATCAAACTTTTCGGATTTTGGCGCGCATGGCGCACCGTCAAAAGTGCGCAGCGCAGGTCAAAGCGCAACTAGCGCACGGCCTGCGCACGATCTGCGCACCCTATGCAAAAGATAGGGTGCACCGATCGCAGGTGCCGCTGTGCGCTAGGAGGCGGCGCTACAAGCAAGGGGCGGGCACGCTGGGCAGAGAGCCGGCTCGGGGGCGGAGCTACCCCCGGCCGTGCGTGCGCTTAAAAAGCGCTAATGTGAAACCGGCCTTAGGCTTCACTAGTGTTCTGTATTGCCGACTTGTATTGTTTGGGTGTTCATTATGTAGGGATAAAAACTTCTATAATAATATAGGACATGTCCCACAATCCTATATGAACTAAGTCAAACAAGGTGACGTCATACTGTTCTAGGCATGAGAGGTGCAGAAGAGTGGGGAATATTGTGGCTCAAGGACTTTTATTAATGTCATGTAATGGAGTCCTTACTGACTGCCTCAACTTTATGCAGAGACTTATCTGAAATAATGGATCTGAAGTACGGAATATGAGATAGAAAGTAAAATTGTCGGCTGAAGTGGGATACAAGAGTCAAAGATGGAAAATAAAAGCCAGTGCTACAAAAAACAAATGCATGTTATTGATCAGGCAAAATTACACAGTCCCCAAAAGAATTAGAAATATTGAACCCACCAATTATTAAAGGGAATCTGTCAGCGGGATTTTGGAGCATGACGTTGGGACCGAGAGCCTGATTGCAGCAATGTGTCACTTAGTTTACTGGGTGCAGGTTATGATAAAATTTCTCTGCTGCAGAGCTCTGTGTAACCCGACTACAACACTGATTGTCAGCTTTCTGTGTACAATGTATAGCGACATAGAGCTGCAAATCAGTGTCAGGGGCGAGGTTGGATCAGGAGGCACGAGGCAGCTAGTCCTGTAGTGATAATCTCCTGCTGATAAAACACTATTTGTACTGAAACTCCTCAAGACAGTCTAGTAAGTGACACATGGGTGGAATCAGGTTCTTCATGGTGCTCTCAGATTACATAGCAAAATATGGAGACAGATTATTTTTTAATGCTGAACCCACCTAATATAATGAGGATAATGCCCTTATTTTCCATATTCAATTCTTGTTACATTTTAGAGATAAACAATGTGTTTCTATCCAAAGCATAAAATGATCCCCTATATTACTAAACCAAAAGTTTAAACATATTACGAGGGGCGTTCATTAAAGATTTCCCCTGACCCACTTCCTGTGGACTGAGAGCAATGAAACTTGGCACAGTTATTAGTCCTTCTCTACATAGGTGCCACCTAGGGACACACACTTCTCCCATCTCTGTAAGCAACTGTAAGCACCTCGATTGTAGAAGTCAACAGGTTGTGACTTCGGAAATCAGAGTCTCATCATCTGCAAAATGATTGTCTTTCAAAAATAACTTCATTGTTGGAAAGAGGTGGAAGACCGATGGTGCGAGGTCGGGTGAGTAAGGGGGATGCGGTAGAATTTCAAAGCCACAGGAGCATGCTTCCATTTGGGCAACATGTGAGTTGTGAACTGATGCACTGTCTTGCAGAAGGTGAACACCTTTGGTGAGCATGCAACGTCTCCTGGTTTTGATGGCCTCCTGCAATTTCTGCAGCAGTGAAGCATAGTATGCCCCTGTGATCATGGCACCCTTTGCTAAGAATTCCATCAATACTTCTCCGTGCTGGTCCCAAAATACTGTGAGCATGACCGTGCCTGCCGAGGGATGGGCACGTGCCTTCTTTGGAGGCGGTGCGTCATCATGATGCTTCCATTGCATCGACTGGACTCTAGTCTCAGGAGGATCATAGTGATGGACCCAGCTTTCATCCGGTGTGATCAGTCTGTTGAAAACGTCCTCCTTTTGTTTTAATTTTAAGCTGTTCCCTTGTGATATATAATTAGTTGCCTTTATTCTATTGATTAGTACAATTATAGTGATGCCAAATATTTAGAATTTTTTCATGTTTTACTACTTTTACCCCATAAATGCAAATTTCATGGTAAAGAATCGATAAATATACCTCTTTGTCAAATACCCTGTATGTAGACTTGAGGAATTGGAAAAAAAAATATTTTTTTCCCTGCACTTTATGTAGTTTACTGCACAATTTAAGTAACACATTAGCTTCGTTTTTCCGGTGATTACAACTGTGGCAAAACCCATATCTGCGGAATTATATTTTTTTTTAAGTGTGAACTTTATTGTTTTAATAAAATGTGTTTATTTTTTTAGTCCCACTAGGAGACTTCACTTTGCGATCTATGGATTGCTTACATAACATTTTGGTATTTGCCTAAAGGGGGATTAAAGAGTTGTCTGGAGCGAGACAATATAAAATTCTGTTATTGAGTTTTTCCAACAAAAGTTGTTTTTCTACTTTTTTATTATAATCTGTGGAATGGGTTCACCGGAAAAAAAAATGTATTATTATTACTCTATAATTTTTTTTAGCATGTTAGGTATGTTAGATAATATAGACAGTATATTATAGCATACATTGGCTGTGACTATAACAATTTTTCCTAAACAATCCCAGAAAATTCACAGCATTCTGGTGATTCCAAATGTGAGTGAAATGTTCCTAAATTACCAACAGAAATGTTGGCAACTATATTACAGGATTCTGGCTACTATGGCGAAGAGTTGTTTTATACCTCAGTTAAAGGGGTTGTCCACTACTAGGACAACCCCTTCTTAAGCTAAAAGTTCAGCCCTGATAAAATATTAAAGCCTATACTCACCTCCAGTGCTGGAGCTGCTTCTACGGTGCTGGCAATCACTCTGGCTTTGATGCGAGGTGACACGTGACGCCGGCGCTCAATCAGCGTTGGTGTCACTGTCTCCGCATCCCTACGAAATTAACATGAAGAGGAAGTCAGGGCTACAGCTCCTTCCAGACTTCCTCTTCATGTTCAGTTCGACCATAAGTAGAGAGAGCGCTGATTGGGCGCCGGGCATCACATGTGATTCCATTGCATCACATACCTAGGTCTGCGAGTGCCGACACCACTGGAATGGAGCCTGACTCGCCCCCAGAGGCCATGGGGTACTCGGTGCCGGGCCCGTTGATTTCAATGGGAGATGTCACAGTGGCTGTGACCTGGTCCGTGGCCTCAGGCAGTCAATGTAAAAGATGTAGAATGATGGGGATAAAGTTGTTGAGATGATTCATGACGCCACCTGTGGTTTCTGGTCAGTTTGGCCAGCGCTGCAGGGTTGCTTCTCTGTGACAGATGGTGTGGTGCAGCAAGGATGTTGAAGCTCCCCACAAGTGGAGCTGTAGTCCTAGGGCAGTAGTAATAGGTGTTGAGGGAAAGGGTGCAGTGTTAGGCACAGGGATGTAGCAGTGCTGAGTGGGTTGGCGCAGGAATAAGGTAATGAGACAGCTGAGTGCAGTTCCAGTTCTTTTACTCACGTTTTTGGCACAGGCAGGTGCCCGCTTCAATGCTGCCGTCTCCAGACAAGGGGCTCAGCCAACTTCCAGTCAGATGGAATTAACCTCTCCAGCACTCCCTTTCATGTGCCTGTTCTGAATGTCTCCTTTGTAGCGCTTATCTGATGTACTTGCAGTACTGAGTTACACTGACGTTCCTCCTGCTGGTTGTTACTCAAACTCCACTCGCATGACAAGTGACTGTAGCCTGCTTCGGGGACTCCATCCGTCATGTCTCAGCTCACACTTAGGTTGCCACCGTGTCTTCGAGTCTTTTGTGGGAACAGAGTAGTCACAACTCCTATTCCTCCAGTTTCTGCTGCAGGAACATTAGTTCCACAAACAGCCTCGGAGACCGGACTCCGGCCATGCGCTTCAAACTTGAGGAAGGGCTCTGCTCTGACCCTGGTCCTTAGTTCTCTTCTCCTTACGTTCCACACTAATCTTTCTTCCTTCTGAAAAATCAGGCTTTCTATTGCTCTTTCCCGTGCCAGCAGCGCCAGGTGACTGAAGTCTGCTGCAGCACTTCCTTTCATTCCATCCCTCTCTGGGGATCTTCTCTCACCAACTGACCACTTCCTAACATTCTCCCGCTCTCTTGGGTCATCTCAGCTCCACCCACCGCCCAGCACTCATTGTGTTCCAAGCAGGGAGCCACAAAGGGTGCTCAGCTATTCTAAAGTGTTTGTAATGGATGTGAGTGGTGGAGTCTGGTCAGGTGTTTCATCTTACCTGGGAAGTGGGATACTACATCTCAGGAGGAGATGCAGTACCTCTGTGGCGACTGAACCCTGAGGGGCGCCACAAGCCAACATGGCAGATGGGTATAGGCTTTATTATTTTATCGGGGCTAAACATTTAGTTTAAGACGGGGTTGTCCTAGTAGTGGAAACCCCTTTTAGTTATTCCTTTAAAAAAATGAAAGGCATTTTAAAAAAAGAACAGCATAAAACCTGGCAAAAGATCTTCTTTTCTTTTAACTATATAAAGGGGTTAAATGTCAGACCTACATGTAGTCCACGTATGATATTTATTATTTAACTGCCTTCGGCTCGATCTCGAGCCATAGCGACTTGATGGATGAACAACCTGTAGAAAGATCGATCTTGTAAGCCCTTAAAAAAATTGTGGCTTCTCATGCTAAAAGAATCAAAACACACATATAAAAAAATCATTCTTGGCAATGGCTTATACTTTTTGGCTGGGAAATGGAGACCCTGACTGATTTTGTCAGAATCGGCCAACCATATAATGTCTATAGGGGCTTCCCGACTCTTCCCCAACTGATGATGTTGTGGAACCGAAGGATCTGGTTTGTTGAATTTCATTGGCCGATCCTTTTTGTTCCAAAAGAAGATAAACTTCTGCCAGCGGAGTGTGGCGGCAGCTCTATCATAGAGAACGCAGGAATGCATGGCTGAGCTTCAAAAGAAGTAGCTGTCATTCAAATGATTGTTCACCTGACAGCTATCTATGGCTAGGTTCACACACATACAGTGCTCTTAGATGAGCACTGAGTCAGGGTTTCCATCAGTCCTGGAATTGTTCATCTAATTCAGACATGCACAAAAATGTGGCAGACCACTGCCAGGATGGAAGCCAGAAAGTGTCCAAAATGACTCCATCTTCCTCATATTAGTGAATGGCTTATTGGGATAATATTAATTTTTCAGCAACACTGATGGGAACCTCAACACAGTGTTCAGCCATGAAGACTGTATGTGTGTGAACCAAGCCTAATACAGTATGGACTTCAGTTTAGGGCTCATTCACAAGTCCCATTTTTCTACGAGAAAAAACGATCGATTATTCTGATCAGACTTTGATCAGAGTGTGGTTTGAGTGTCATCAGTTTTTGTGGTATGTGAAAAAATTTTTTAAAAAAAGTTTCTCCACCGTTACATTCCTGATGGTCTGTGAAAATTGGACCACAATTGGATGTTATCTGACTGCGGTCTGATTTTTGTCACGGACCCATTGACTTACATTGCCAATTTTGATCTGACACTCTTATAAAACTGAGACATCTCTGCGATTTCACGGACATGTGAATGGCCCCATATATTGGCATTCATACCAGTGAGATCTGTGAAAACCATGTATAACACTCAGATGTGTAATAGCATGTGTGAATAATCCCTTAGCCTACATTTTTGATCATTGAGTACAACTGTGGCTTCACATAACAATGTGAGTTCTCAGCACCAATCCTAAATCACTGCTGGTTCAATATCCCACTAATATCAATGTCAGACTGGACGCAGAAGGAATCCAGAGATTAAGATCACTTTAAAGCATGACATAAATGCAAAAAAAAATACACAAAGGCCATTTTCAAGTTTCGAAAGGCAATAAGAGTAGGCCCATCACAATTTTTAGCTTTAGTCTTGTTTTGACAAGTTCTTACAATCACATATAGTAATATCTGGACTAATTTTTATTCTAGACAGCTCAACTTGTAGCTTTATATTGGTCCAAGGAAAACTAAGAAACTGTCAAGTCTACAGGTACTATGAGAAAAACTCCTCCTAGCGCTCCCGTAAGAACTAGATAGACTAAATGTATAACTTCTGTTGGAGGATTACCAGTCTACAGATTTGCGCGATAGTCAATATAATTTTAAAATATATTCTCTAGAGATAAATTCAATAAATTGATTTTTCTTATTCTAAAAATAAAACAAAAAGGAAAGGTGCAGATCTGTCCACATTGGTAAGAATTGGGAACATGTTCCTCCCGGGATGGATCACTTCCTGAACATTTTTGATTGTTGGGAGAAAATGATCCCCTTAGTCAGTTATGGCTGTTTACAGTGTCTTCAAGGACATATGAGGGCGTTTTTTTCCAACACTTTTATACACAATATAGTTAACCAATTTGGCAATACGCATAGCTGTATAGAGTTTGCCAAGTGTAGCATAGGAAAATCTCTCAGCTCCAGTCTGAGCTAGCACGTGTATGTATTATGGCTCGTTCAGATGAGCCTATTAAACGTCTGTTTGCAAATCGGGTGGTATACGGACATAACAAGGACCACTGGCGGACGCAAACAGAAAACGGCCCCTGTGCAAGAACAATATAAGGGCTCTTTGTGGTCCAGTAGCTCATCTTAATGCACAATTCCTCCTGTTATAGAGGTTGTAGTGACCCTCTTATCTCTCGGGCCCCTGTGGGGCTGCACATGTTGCATCACTAATATGTCCACCCCTGACAAGGACCAATGAAAGACAAGCATGTGAAAGTTTTTACACACAAATCGATGGTTTTCATGTAAAAACTTGCAACTTTAATCCAAAATCTTGATCAGACTCGCCCATTATCAGTTAATCGGTGCGTAAAAAATGGATCCCATACGGATTACCATCCATGTCATGCAGTTTTTACTTATACATTACAATCATAAGCAGAGGAAGCTGAATTTTTCCTTTATTGGTTATTAAATTTCTTAAGTAAAAAACAGATGCCATACAGATTGATAAAATGAACATATGGATTGGATACGTAACGGACCCACTGATGGTATACGGATGACAACACGGATGAAAAATAGACATGGACATAGAACAGATGATTTTGCATACGCTTGTGTGAATCAATCTTTAGTTCAGGCGCACATGACCGTATTTTCGGTCTGAGTGCGATCCGACAAAATATCAGATTGCACTCGGACTGTTGTTATTCTATGGAGCCGTGCACATGCCGATTTTTTTTTTTTGTTCATTTTTTTCCTCCGACTGAGGACTGCGAGAAAAAAATCACACCCTGCTCAACTTTAATCTCATATTCAGTTTGGACTCGGCCATAGAAGTCATTGAGTCCGTAGAAATCATCAAATCGCACTCAGATCTCAATTGAGTGCAGTCCGATTTCCGGTGTCTCACAGAATGGAGAAGATGGAGAAATTTTGTTCTCCATTTTCTCCTCCCGTTGTGATCTGATTCTCTAATCTGAGAGAATCTTATCGCACTATGCCAACACTTCTGATCAGACTGTGATTTACAAAAATGTCCCGATTCTCTCGGGTGAGACAATCTTCACATATTACCTAGACTCCGATATCTTTTTCTCAAGCTCTAATGCTTCAACTTTCCGCACTGCTAACTAGTAGAAATGTAGCTGTTGGTCAATGGATGCCCATTGCCATAGAGAGATTAAAATAACTGGTTGCCAAAAAAGTCTGGCTCGGATCTCCATGTTGACCACTAAAGTGTGTTCAAGTCCAACATGTCCGATCCTTGCTTAGCACAACAGCAGAAGCTGGGCTATCATCGGGCATCGACAAATATATTTACTTGTCAATGGTCCTCGTGGATTTCAATAACATTAACAATACATATTATTACTGAATATGCACAGCCAGATTTGATCAACCAATCATCATATGGGAATGTGGGCTTCCACCAAATATTGTGCTGAGATGCCGCCACCATCCTTGATCTATGGCATGTCAGAGGAAATAAATCCAGAGAGCATTTACAAGTGTTACAATGTGATGGAAACTGAATCTCATCCTACATGATGATAATTACAAGCTGAATTACCTAGAGCAAGTTGCCAAATTGGAGGCAGGCCGATTGCAATACTTTATTTGATCTACAGTAGATCAGAATGTCTTTTGACTTGTAAATCATGTTCCGTTTTAATGTTTCTCTTCTTTTATTGCTGTTGTTGTAAAACGGGAAATTGCTTAACAGAGCATTTGGTTTTTGTGAAAAAATGTAATCATGCTTAAAGATTCTTGTTGAATTTGCAAAAGCTTTTTCTTTCTCTGTGTAAGACCTCGGGATTGGGGCTACAGTTGTCAATCAAATGTTCTCTCTAGCGTTAGCTGAATCTGTCTTTATCGTGTCGCTAGTACATGTTAAGCAGAGAAGAAGGAAATACTGTTCCCATCACTGTAATGGATTGAGCAGCTCAAATTTTTTCTTAAAATGGCAGAGTTCCTGTCTTATCCCATGGCATGACTATTTTTCTTATCAGTCCTTGGTTCCTCAACCCTTGTCCTGCAGCAGAACCAAGTGGTCTGCCTAGTCTCTACAGCTGAGACACACGTGAGACAGCTGTCGACTAAAGGCGTAAATTTTTCATCCATTTTTTCCAACATGCACATTGAGTCTGGCTGAGCATGCGTATGTGTTCAGTAGGAAGAAAAGATTAAGTCAATGCCAATGATACCGCTATCTGAAACTTATCTCCTTCAACAGTTGACATTCAACTGCCGGTTCTGATTTTGTCCACCGTCTGACATCAAGAATTGAGCGGTCCTCAAATAAGTATATTAGCGAAAACCTGTCGCAGGAATTTGCTCAGTACAGTAAAGAAATTGCTATGTAGGCACTGAGATACTGAATAAATTGATACCTGTGGAGAAGAAAAATAAAACCCCATAAGGCATGAGCCAGTCTGTCCCGAAAGGGAAAAATGACCCAACTGACACTAATTGGCGATGAGACTGGATCAACATTAAAAACAGAACTTCATTTACATATAGTAAGTTAGTTCTGCTCTAAAAAATTATCTAAGCCTTTATTGAAGCCATTGACTTCTAGTAGTGACCAGCTCCTGGGTCAGACTACTCCACAGATTCACAACTCTGATTAAACCTTTTTTTCTCCATTTGGAGGGAGTGCCCTTGTGTCTTTTTAATAGATTTTACATAGAACAGGTTATCATAAATTTGTTGGAGCTATGTATCAATGGATCACTACGTTGGGTGCTTTCACACTGCCCTTTACTATGGCCCTCACAGTCCCCTGATCTGAACATCGTTGAAAATCTGTGGCTAGACCTAAAAATAGCAGCGCATGCAAGACGACCCGGGAATCTCACAGAACTGGAAGAATTTTCTAAGGAAGAATGGATAAAAATCCTTCAAATGAGAATTGAAAGACTCTTGGCTCCAAAAAGCGTTTATATTATTTCTTGTGGCATGAGTGACCACACATCTGTGAGTTATTATTTATAGGTTATACACATACACATGCTGGCATGAGGAAAAATAAAAACTCGACAATATGTTTCTATTAAATATTTTTCCAGCTTGCTAGAGTAATGCTTCAGTGGAACCGGAGAGCCATCCATAGCGACGATGCATCAGCCATAGATCGTGTGACTATGTCACTATGTATCTGACATCAGAATGGATCTCAGCCATTTCATATTGCTATCTTGGGACTATTTTACTATGGACGTGGTGGTTACAATGGACATTGGAGTCACATGTAGTCCTGTAGTCTTCTTGTCATCAGTGATGCAGATTTTTTTTTCCATAGTCTGCCATACATTAGCCGACCGCACAGATTCCTATGGAAAAAAAAATGCCATTGGGGACTTTTTTTGTTGTATTTTTTGGTTTAAGACCATTTTTTACACTTGTCTGAAACCGTGCAACATTTGTAATGAAACCCAACTGCAAATAATGTTTTTTAGCCAAAAATTAATTCAGAAAATAACACCGGTTAAATAATAGTCAAATGTCCGCTACTATGTATGTCTCCAAATTTGCTATTTCATTTAAATTATTTCTAAGGTATCTTTCTCTGATTAAAATGACTAATAATGTCATGGAGGTGGAAGGTGGTGGAAGGTGGTGGAAGATGTGCAATTTGCCCTTCTCGTCGCCTGCTGTGCTGTGTTGCCTGTATGGCTCAATGTACATTATTAATGGCACCGAAGTATGTCGTGGACGCTGTGTTTTATTATACTGAGCTAAGGGATGTTTTTGCTTCTGATTGGCGGTTTTAGTAGAACATCTGTTAGGTGACATGAGGCTTGGGAGAACCAGCCATGGTGATGGAGACTGCTGGTACTACGCCATCGGCTAGGTAAGGCCAAGTTGTGACATGACGCAGAAGCGCGTAGGCACATGGTGCCAGGTGTGAAATATGTGGGCCCATATAGAAAGTGACTGCTTGGTGCTCTGTTAGTTGAGGGGACAGTTGTAATGTGACGTCTCCTTGACCCTACTTCTGCCTTCTTGTGTGTTTTTCTTAGGGTAGGGTCATATGACTATTTTCTCTCCATCCGAAAAAATCTGTCCTATTATTCTGATCAGTCTCTGAGAATTTTTGTCAGACAAGGAGAAAAAAAAAATGGTTCCCCACCTCCTCCATTCTGTCAGTCTATGAAAATCGGACCGCTATTGGATGTCATACAAGAGACGTCCGATGTTTACCACGGACCCATAGTCTTGAATGGACTCTCGGATCAAAATGGGACATGTCACCGATTTTTTTTTCCTCGAACCACGTGAAACAACCATGTATAACACTTGTCTGAGAAAATTGGTGTTGTGTGCACGTGCCCTTACAAGGGGAGTTTATGGTGGTTGTTGAGGAGTGGCGTCTGTTACGTGCTACAGAACCACTCAGCACCCAGAATATGTTGTGCAGTTATATGTATGTATAATAGGTTCTATGTGAGATGCATGTCCCTAATGCATCAGCCCACAGGCTGCGCCCCTGGGCAGAGGGGACACGATATTCTCCTTTTGTCCGCCCTCCCCCCACCTTTGTAATTCCCACAGTAAACATCGGCAGACTCCAGCCACCTGCGGATTTTGTAATGCATGTCTGGCCTGCCGCTTTTCTATTGGCCTGCCCTCTGGATCTGTGTGATATATTCTGTGTCCTGTGAGTAAAGTGTTGTCAGATTGGAAATACATGGAGAAGCAGTGATCTTTTATATGCGCCCATGTAACCAAGGAATTCCAGCCAGCGTCATTCATTCAGACTCCAGCCAACGCAGAGCGGACCTCCGAAAACACGGGGTGGTACTGAAAGAGGTACTCCAGCTTGGTAGACCCCGTTACACTGGTGGCAGCAGTGGGATATGATATCCCTTCTACAGGAGGAAAGGAATGAATGGAAAATAACTACAAGAAGTTAAAGAGGACTATATTAAAAGATCTGGTGGAAGCTCGAGGGTTGATCGCCAGCAACAAAACAAAAGCGGATTTGATAGCAGCCATCATGGAACACGACAGTGCAGCGCCCCCAATGTGAATGTGGAGGAGACCGAATTCCAGAGGGAGGTAAAGAACAGACTGGCATTCTATGGCCCAAACCCTGCAGTAGAGATCATACGAGAGGTGATGGCTGATGTGCGTACTGATCTGAAGGAAAAGATGGCCGAGCGGACCAGGATAGAGCTAGCCAAGATGGAGATGGCAGAGCGGACCAAAGTGGAGCTGGCCAAGATGGAGATGGCAGAGCAGAGAGAGGAGAGTCAGCGAGCAGGGGGAGCTCTGGCCTTCGACCAGGTACCTTCAACAGTAAGCCACAAAATGATCCAGTGTAATGCCTTCCGACAGTTGGGGGAGGCAAAGGAAGATATTGATGGGTTTCTGCAGGACTTTGAGCGGCAGTGTGCCCTTCATCAAGTGAAGCCAGAGGAACGGGTTCAGATTCTGGCCAGCAAGCTGACAGGGCGGGCAGCGGATGCCTATCGCACGGTACCTGATGAGGACTGTATGGACTATGAGCGGATCAAAGAAGTGATCTTGGCCCGGTATGCGCTGACACCAGAGGCATACCGCCAAAAGTTCCGCGGACTTATAAAACGTGTAACCGATACCCACGCTGAATGGGCCTGTAAATTACGGCGGTCACTGCTACAGTGGGTACAAGGGAGCCAAGCAACCAGTAAGGAGGATGTCCTCCAGCTCTTCCTGTTAGAATGATTCTTTAACCCCTTCACCCCCCAAAGGTGGTTTGCACGTTCATGACCGGGCCAATTTTTACAATTCTGACCACTGTCCCTTTATGAGGTCATAACTCTGGAACGCTTCCATGGATCCTGGTGATTCTGACATTGTTTTCTCGTGACATATTGTACTTCATGATAGTGGTAAAATTTCATTCAAATAACTTGCATTTATTTGTGAAAAAAACAGAAATTTGGCGAAAATTTTGAAAATTTCGCAATTTTCCAACTTTGAATTTTTATGCCCTTAAATCACAGAGATACGGCACACAAAAAACTTGATAACTAACATTTCTCACATGTTTACTTTACATCAGCACAATTTTGGAACCAAAATTTTTTTTGTTAGGAAGTTATAAGGGTTAAAAATTGACCAGCGATTTCTCATTTTTGCAACACCATTTTATTTTTACGGACCACATCACATTTGAAGCCACTTTGAGGGATCTATATGATAGAAAATACCCAAAAGTGACACCATTCTAAAAACTGCACCCCTTAAGGTGCTCAAAACCACATTCAAGAAGTTTATTAACCCTTTAGGTGCGTCACAAGAATTTTTTTGAATATATAAAAAAAAATGAACATCTAACTTTTTTTCACAAAAAAAATATTTCAGGTTCAATTTTTTTTATTTTACCAAGGGTAACAGGAGAAATTGTACTGCAAAAGTTATTGTGCAATTTGTCCTGAGTACGCTGATACCTGATATGTGGGGGGGAACGACTGTTTCAGCGCATGGCAGAGCTCAGAGGGGAAGGAGCGCCGTTTGACTTTTTCAATGCAAAATTGGCTGGAATTCAGATCGGACGCCATGTCACGTTTGGAGAGCCCCTGATGTACCTAAACAGTGGAAACCCACCACAAGTGGCCCCACTTTGGAAACTAGACACCCCAAGGAACTTATCTAGATATGTGGTGAGAACTTTGAACCCACAAGGGCTTCACAGAAGTTTATAACGTACCGCTGTAAAATTAAAAAATCATATCTTTTCCACAAAAATGATCTTTTCACCCCCAATTTTTATTTTCCCAAGGGTAAAAGGACCCTAAAAGTTATTGTGCAATTTGTCCTGAGTACGCTGATACCCCACATGTTTGGGTAAACGACTATTTGGGTGCATGGCAGAGCTCGGAAGGGAAGCAGCGCCATTTGACGTTTTTGGCTGGAATTGAGATTGGACACCATGTCGCGATTGGAAAACCCCTGATGTACCAAAACAGTGGAAACCCCCCACAAATGACACCATTTTGGAAACTAGACCCCCCAAGTAACTTATCTAGGTGTGTGGTGAGCACTTTGAACCCCCCAGTGCTTCACAGAAGTTTATAACGCCCGGGCGTGAAAATAAAAAAATCGTATTTTTTCCACAAACATGATCAATTAGTCCCCAATTTTTTATTTTCCCAAGGGTAACAGGAGAAATTGAACCCCAAAAGTTGTTGTCCAATTTGTCCTGAGTACGCTGACACCCCATATGTGGGAGAAAACTACTGTATAGACACACGTCGGGGCTCGGAATGGAAGTAGTGACGTTTTGGAATGCAGACTTTGATGGAATGGTCTGCGGGTGTCATGTTGCCTTTGGAGAGCCCCTAATGTATCTAAACAGTGGAAACCCCCACAAATGACCCCATTTTGGAAACTAGACCCCCTAAGGAACTTATCTAGATGTATGGTGAGCACTTTGAACCCCCAAGGGCTTCACAGAAGTTTATAATGCCTGGGCATGAAATTAAAAAAAATCGTATTTTTTCCACAAACATGATCAATTAGTCCCCAATTTTTTTATTTTCCCAAGGGTAACAGGAGAAATTGAACTTCAAAAGTTGTTGTCCAATTTGTCCTGAGTACGTTGGCACCCCATATGTGGGAGAAAACTACTGTATGGACACACATCGGGGCTCGGAAGGGAAGTAGTGACGTTTTGGAATGCAGACTTTGATGGAATGGTCTGCGGGTGTCATGTGCGTTTGGAGAGCCCCTGATGTACCTAAGCTATTGAAACTCCCCACAAGTGACCCCATTTTGGACACTAGACCCCCCACATAACTCATCTAGATGTGTGGTGAGCACTTTGAACCCCCAAGTGCTTCACAGAAGTTTATAACGCTCGGGCGTGAAAATAAAAAAATCTTTTACCCCCAATTTTTTATTTTCCTAAGGAAAACAGGAGAAATTGGACCCCAAAAGTTGTTTTGCAATTTGCCCTGAGTAGGCTGATACCCTACATGTGGGGGTAAAACACTGTTTGGGCGCATGGCAGAGCTTGGAAGGGAAGGAGCACCATTTGACTTTTTCAACTCAGAATTGGCTGGAATTGAGATCAGATGCCATGTTGCATTTGGAGAGCACCTGATGTGCCCAAACAGTGTAAACCCCCAATTCTAACTTCAACCCCAACACACCCCTAACCCTAATTTCAGCCCTAACCCTAGCCCTAGCCCTACCCCTAGCCCTAGCCCTAACCCTAGCCCTAACCCTAGCCCTAACCCTAGCCCTAACCCTAGCCCTGGCCCTAACCCTAACCCTAACCCTAATGGGAAAATGGAAATAAATACATTTTCTTTAAATTTTATTATTTTTCCCTAACTAAGGGGGTGATAACGGGGGGTTTGATTTACTATTTATGGCAGTTTTTATTTTTGGCAGCTGTCGCACGCTAAGACGCTTTTTATAGTAAAAATAGTTTTTGCATCACCACATATTGAGAGCTATAATTTTTCCATATTTTGACCCACCGAGTCATGTGAGGTATTATTTTTTGCGGGACGATTTGACGTTTTTATTGGTACCATTTTCGGCCACGTGATATTTTTTGATCGCTTTTTATTCCGATTTTTGGGACGCAGAATGAACAAAAACCATCATTTCATGAATTTCTTTTGGGGGGGTGCATTTACAGCGTTCCGCGTGCGGTAAAATTGATAAAACGGTTTTATTCTACGGGTCAGTATGGTTACAGCGATACCTCATTTAGGTCATTTTTTTATGTTTTGGCGGTTTTATGCAATGAAAACTATTTTATATAAAAAATTATTTTTGCATCGCTTTATTCTGCAAGCTATAACTTTTTTATTTTTTCGCTGATGATGCTGTATGGTAGCTCGTTTTTTGTGGAACAAGCTGCCGTTTTCAGCGGTACCATGGATATTTATATGCGTCTTTTTGATCGCGCGTTATTGCACTTTTTGTTTGGCAGTATGATAATAAATCATTATTTTTTGCTTCGTTTTTTATTTTTATTTTTTAAGGGGTTCACTAAAGTGGTTAGCTAATGGGACAGTTTTATAGGGCGGGTCGTTATGGACGCGGCGATACCTAATATGTGTACTTTTATTGTTTTGGGTTTTTTTTATTTCCAAATAATGGATTTATATTGGGGGAATATTTTTTTTTTTCTAATTTATTTGGCGATTTTTTTTATAATTATTTTAACACTTTTTTTTTTTTAACTTTATTACATAGTCCCAGGTGGGACATCACTGTCCTGTGACAGATCGCTGATCTGTTACATCACAGATCACTGTGACAGATCAGCAATCTGTCACAGGCACTACTGCAGACTTCCTCATGCCTGCGCTTTGCAGGCACTGAGGAAGTCAGCTCCCTGCAGGCCCCCGAAGGCCCCGTCACCATCTTGGATTCGGGGGCCTGTAGGGAAAGAGCCTTCCGCAGCAGCACTGCACATTGCGCTGCTGTGGGGGGCTCAGGGAAGTACGGAGGGAGCCCCCTCCCTGCCGATGCTTCCTTTTAACCCCCGGTACACCGCGATCATGTTTGATCACGGTGTGCAAGGGGTTAACGTGTCGGGGGCGGTCTGTGACCGCCCCTGACACATTGTGCCTGGTGTCAGCTGTGATAATCAGCTGACACCCGGCTGCGATCAGCAGCGCTCACCACGTGGGCGCCGCTGATCGCGCTAGACGTACTATCCCGTCCATGGGCATAGGGGCCTGGGTCCCATGGACGGGATAGTACGTCTGATGTCAGAAAGGGGTTAATGGACTAAACTCCGAGACACAGGAATGGCTTCGGGACAGGCGGCCAACGACTCTTGAGGAAGCCGCTCGTCTGGCTGATGAACATCATGATGCCAGGAGGCCGCAGTTGTCTGGATCAAAGGTGGTCACTAGGGGCCCGCCCATGGACCTGGAGGGCCCCAAACCACTGAAGATTGTAGGGGGACCAGCTAGAAACCCGGCCTACCACAGTCCCCCTGGGGAGCGATGCCACACCTGTCGTCAGCTGGTCCACCTGCAAAGACAATGTCCCAGCCGGACTCAGCATACCCAGTGGCCAAAGGCGGGAACAGCTACCTTCAGCCGGGCTGCTGTACACTGCAACCAAGGCGAAGCTGACCTAGCATTGGGGGCTACGACTAACCAAGGGGTGGAAGAGATGAAGAGCTGCATGAAGTAGACCCCGTGCAGGCAGCCCGGGCAGATAATCGACAACAGCATCGACAGGTCGTATAGGTTAATGGGAAACGTATGCAGGGACTAAGAGATTCTGGGGCAACTTTGACCATTGTGAAGCCTCATTTCATCCGGGACCAAGATAAGACAGACCGGACAGTGGCAGTCCGTGTAGCAGGGGGAGCTATACATCAACTGCCCACTGCCAGGATTCACCTGAACTGGGGAGTCGGGGATGGCCTTGTTGAGGTCGGCTTGATGAAGGATTTGCCTGCAGACGTCTTGCTGGGAAATGACTTGGGGCCCATGTTGTCTGCATTCTCGGTGGTCCCTCTGGCTGAGACCTATCCTGTGACCACCCGGAGACAAGCTCGAGCTGCGGAGGCGGAATCACACTCAGAGGGGGCTCAGGTAAGACATCCCAGCCCTACACATATTCCCATAGCCAGACACATTTCTTGGGCCACCACAGATGAATTTAAGAGGGAGTTACTTGAGGATCCTTCATTAGAGGGATATCTTGGGAAGGCACAGGAGGGGAGAGGAGTACTGGAAGGGGAACAGTTTGTATGGAAGCAAGGACTCCTCTACCGGATCACAGAGCAGCACCACACAGGGATGAGCCCCACTATAAAACAACAGCTGGTAGTTCCCAAGAAGTATAGGCAGGAGTTACTGCGAATCTCTCATGATATACCCTTGGCCGGGCACTTTGGCGTCAGTCGCACCAGGCATCGTCTGACACAAAACTTCTTTTGGCCGGGGGTAACCTATGATGTTCATCAGTACTGCCAGACCTGTGACAGTTGTCAGCACATTGGCAAGAGGGGGGATCGATGCAAGGCCAAATTACGCCCCCTCCCCATTGTGGAGGAACCATTTAGCTGAGTAGCGGTCGATCTGATAGGGCCGTTAGCCAAACCCAGTCCGTTCGGGAAAAGGTAAATATTGACAGTGGTAGATTATGCCACACGGTATCCAAAGTCGGTTGCGTTACCTAACCTACTGGCAGAGACGGTGGCGGCCGCCCTGCTCCAGGTTTTCTCACGGGTTGGATTTCCCCGGGAGATTATCTTGGACCAGAGTACCCAGTTTACAGCAGAGGTGACCAACCAACTGTGTAAGCTGTGCGTCGTAAAGTCCATTAGAAGCGCCCTGTATCACCCGCAAACCAATGGGTTGTGTTAACGCTTTAACGGGACATTAAAACAGCTCATTGGGACTTTTACCAGGACCTACAGGGACTGGGAGAAATTCTTGCCACACCTCTTGTTTGCCTATCGGGAGGTGCCCCAAGAAACCACGGGGTTCTCCCCATTCGAGCTGGTATACAGGAGACGGGTAAGGGGACCCCTAGACTTAGTGCTGGAACACTGGGAGGGGGAGGGCCTCATAGAAGGGGTACCTATTGTACCCTATGTGCTGGAATTCCGGGACTGCCTACAGGAGCTGACCCAGGTTGTACGTGAGAACCTGCAGGCGACCCAGCGGCGCCAGCGCGTATGGTACGATCAGAGGGCCAGAGAGCGCACTTTGGAAATAGGACAGAAGGTCCTGGTGTTAGAGCCCACTAAGCAGAATAAGTTTCAAGCTGCATGGCAAGGGCCCTACTAGGTAGTGGGGAAAATAGCCGACACAACCTATAATGTCGCCGATTGTGACGACCCCAGGGTTATCCGCATGTTCCACATCAATATGCTGAAGCCCTACCGGGAGTGCCCTGAAGAGTTAGTGGCCATCTGTGCACCTGAAGCAGAGGATTTAGCCGGACTTCCCTTGCCGGATGTCTTAGGGGAAAGGACTCAGTTTAAAACATGGGACCAGGTACACTTGGGTGAAGATCTAGGCCCCCGGGAGAGACAGCAGGCGGAGGCGTTGTTGAGGCTGCGACAGAGGATGTTTTCAGAGAGACCGGGGTACACTCGCCTGGCACAACACAAGGTTGAGACCCAGGATCAGACCCCCCTACGACAAAACCCCTTACGCGTCCCTGAGTCTGTACGAGAGGGGATGCGACAAGAGATACAAGAGATGCTGCGTTTAGGGGTCATTGAAGAGTCAGATAGTCCCTGGGCATCCCCCGTAGTGTTAGTGCCCAAGAAGGATGGGATTACACGGTTTTGTGTAGACTATCGTAAGCTCAATGAGAAAACAGTGACGGATGCATACCCCATGCCGTGTGTGGATGAGTTGTTAGACCGGCTGGCGGGGGCGAAGTATTTAACCACCATCGATCTATGCAAAGGCTACTGGCAGATTCCCCTTAGTCCTGACGCTATTCCCAAGTCAGCATTTGTCACCCCGTTTGTCTTATTCCAGTTTCGAGTTATGCCATTCGGGATGAAGAATGCCCCAGCGACCTTCCAAAGGCTGGCTGACCGGCTTCTGGATGGTCTCCAGGACTATGCTTGTGCCTACCTGGACGACATCGCCATCTACAGTGCGACATGGGAAGAGCATCTAAATCACCTAGAGACAGTATTGGACAGGATCCACCAGGCCGGAATCACCCTGAACCCAAACAAGTGTCACATGGGCAAAGCAGAGGTGCAGTATTTAGGGCATTGGGTGGGAAGTGGGAAACAGCGACCAGAACCAGCCAAGATTGAGGCCATAGCCAAATGGACCATCCCATGCACTAAAACCCAGGTCATGGCGTTTCTAGGGACAGCGGGGTATTACAGGAAATTTGTTCCCAATTACAGCAGCATAGCCAAGCCCCTCACTGATCTGACCCGTAACAACCAACCCCGCCAGGTAACCTGGACCTCAGAGTGTGAGGAAGCCTTCTGCCAACTAAAGGACACCCTCACCAATACCCCTGTATTGGCCGCACCCGATCCAACTAAACGTTTGCTGGTTCACACAGACGCTTCTATGTTTGGATTGGGGGCAGTACTGAGCCAAGTCGGGCCGGACGGCCAAGAACACCCGGTAGCTTACCTGAGTCGGAAACTACTGCCCCGTGAAGTAAGCTATGCGGCCATCGAGAAGGAGTGCCTGGCGGTAGTATGGGCACTCAAGAAGTTGCAACCATATTTGTAAGGACGACAGTTTTCCCTCCTAACGGACCATAATCCCCTAGTCTGGCTTAATCGGGTCTCCGGAGACAACGCCAGATTGCTGCGGTGGAGTTTAGCCCTACAACCTCTGGACTTCACCATTCACCACAGACCCGGCAAACAAAATGGTAACGCCAATGGACTAAGTCGACAAACGGAACTTATACCAACCCCATAAACTTCGGTCATCCCCAAACCGATCCGTTGAGGATCAGACTGTGTATGCCGATCGCGTCGCTGAAAAGGGGGAGCCGTGTTACGTGCTACAGAACCACTCAGCATCCAGAATATGTTGTACAGTTAAATGTATGTATAATAGGTTCTATGTGAGATGCATGTCCCTAATGCATCAGCCCACAGGCTGTGCCCCTGGGCAGAGGGGACACGATATTCTCCTTTTGTCCGCCCTCCCCCCACCTTTGTAATTCCCACAGTAAACATCGGCAGACTCCAGCCACCTGCGGCTTTTGTAATGCATGTCTGGCCTGCCGCTTTTCTATTGGCCTGCCCTCTGTATCTGTGTGATATATTCTGTGCCCTGTGAGTAAAGTGTTGTCAGCCTGGAAATACGTGGAGAAGCAGTGATCTTTTATATGCGCCCATGTAACCAAGGAATTCCAGCCAGCGTCATTCATTCAGACTCCAGCCAACGCAGAGCGGACCTCCGAAAACACGGGGTGGTACTGAAAGAGGTACTCCAGCTTGGTAGACCCCGTTACAGCGTCTTCCTGCTTTCTTGTGAGGGGCTAAGTGGCTAGAATGTGGCATCTCCCATTCCCGTTACATGGACTGTGTCCAGTGAGCTGTTCATACAGATCAGATTTTGTCTACCTGAGTATTGTAACTACGTTTCCACCACGGGTCGTTGCTGTTGTACTGTTCCGTTTCCAGACAGTTTAATGGGACACTTTTTTTTACCTACATGCATGGAATTAAGGCTAAAAATAATATTTGTAATTGTGCATCATTTTGCTTTTACAGGGCTTTAGCTTTCCTGCACTTTCAGCCTTGTGGTCATTGATCAGCTGAAAGAAGGATAAAAGAGTTGCAAACGCTCCTGCCAGACGACTGTAAGAAAAATCTGTTTGCTGCAATTTTTGCAGCATTTTTGCACTTCCTCATTGCTTTCTATGGTCAAAAAATCTGGGTACCATATCCCTGTAAAAAATAGAATTAAAATAAAAAATATTGTTATTCTCACCTTCCAGCGTCCCGCGCAGCCTTCCCGCCTCTCTCCACGCTCCCGGTCCCAGTAATCCTTTGCGAGCGATGACGTCCGTTCTCGTGGGATTGCGACTTCGCGATCCTGCGAGAACGGACGTCATCGCGGTCATTCTCGCAAAGGATTACTGGGACCGGGAGCGTGGAGAGAGGCGGGAAGGCTGCGCGGGATGCCAGAAGGTGAGAATAACAATATTTTTTTATTTTAAATTCTATTTTTTACAGTGATATGGTACCCAAAGCCCGGAGGACAGTCTCCTCTCCTCCAGACCGTGGGTACCATCCGCAATTGTTCTGCTTACTTTTCGCATGGTGTGCACAGCCACATGCGGAAAGTAATCAGAACAATGTATTTCTATGGGTGCGGGATCGCCACGATCCCGCTAAATTAATGAGCATGCTGGGTTTTTACCACCAAGCGATTCCGCCGCGGTGAAAACCGCAGCATTAGCACAGCATTGCGGAATCCCATAGGAATGCATGGGATGCTTATTTTTCGCGTTTTCGCAGCAAAATGGTGCGGTTAAAACCGCCGTGAAAGCGCGAAAAAACCGCAACGTGTTAAGAGTCACGTGCAGATGTCATCTGAGTGCAGCCCGAGGTCTTCCATGCTCTAATTGACTTGCATTGCCGAGTGTGATAAAAAATATTGGATCAATCTCGGGCATGCAGCGATTTTTTTTTTTCCTTGGACAGATTCTGTGCACGGACCCATAGACTAACATTAGCCCAAGTGCGATCCGATGAGTGGTCATATTGGACAGCAGATACGCTCATCTGCACCTGCTCCTAGATTGTTCCGTTAAGTTGTGACCCTATTTAGTTTGGCAGATCAACGCTGGTAGGACTGTGTCGGAGTCTACAGTGAAATTCTGATGTGACAAGAACATGGTGGCACCCAGCAGCCTATTTATATAGACATTTCCTGGAGGGATAACACAGGCACGGTGCAGATCTTGTTGATTATGAGATTTTACTAAAATAAGTCTTCTGTAAAGTTTATAAAAAATAATTAAAAATCCTGCTTGTCAATTTCATAATATATAGGGTTTTTTTTTTTTGCTTGTTTTTATTTATTTTTATTTTTAATCAAGATAACGAGGCTCAATGCCAAGGAGATAATTACTGCACGTGTAATACATACATTACTGTACATTCCCTGCCGGGGCTGTGTTATCTTCATATTTCCATACATTTTAATGTATGCCTAATGGCTTATAATTTTCTATAATGAAGAGATGGAGATATTTACTGTAAAACCAATTATTGACAACGTTGATAATGAATTGTGGAGCCGTAAGAGTATGAATGTGCTGCCATATTTAGTTAAACTATTTAATAAATAATGACAAGAAATGTTTAAATATTAATATGACCATCAATTAGAAAGCTATAATCTATCACAAAGACATTATCTTCTTCTCGGTCCTATCTTCCTCGCCATCCCCTTTCCTGTTATCCTGTGTATTATTAACTGTTAAAAGAAAAAAAAAAAGATTGAGAAATTCTCCAAGGAAGGTAAGTAGTTTGCGAAAGCAGAAAATCAGTTGGTACAAAACTTTTAAGTGTTTACTGCCCTGGAAATTGAGATATGAGGAGGTCAGAGATTTAACCAAGTGAATCCGAAACTTTACTTCTCGCTGTGAGGAAGAGGATTATCACATCCGGAGAATAGATATGATGAAACCAATAAATATAGACTGTGCAAACCTCTCTGGAAGACCACCACTGATCTTCTGATCTGGTTTTTCACTGATAGAGTTTCAATTCCTAATATTCAATGTTCTGTTCACCATCCACATAGAAGGCTTTATATCACTACAACATAAAAAGTAACTAAATTCTTATTTTTTTATTTTTTTTTTAGAATTTTGTCCAGCATGGAAAGTTCTCAAAATTTGCAAATTGTTTAATTAGGAAAATTGACTTTGTTTCTTTTAAAAGGGCATATAAGTGGCTTCCAAACGTATGCTTTCTCCCAATCTCTTTGTCTCTTTAGCTCCATGCGTATCAGAAGGTACTCATTTGGAGTACAGATGCTGGCAGTGAAAGGGGCAGCACTTGTTTCCTCCTCTGTGTCTGCAAAAAAAAAAAAAAGTATATATGTTTTTTAGGCCATAGTGTCATCCGTGAAAAAAAACAAACAAACAACACTCGTACTAATGTGATTCAATGGGGCAGTGTAGATTTGTGGGTTGTTTTTTTTTTTCACAGACCAAATCTGAGTGTGAAAAAAAAATGGCAGCAAGTGCTAGTTTCGTAAATTGGATGAGGTACGCCCATTAAAGTCTATGGGTGCCCACCGCAGTGCACCCACCAAGATCTGCCTGCCTGCACCCGGCAACCGAGGAGAATTTTCTCATTGGCTGCTGGCTTTTGATTACCGTGATAAACTCTATCACTAGAGTTGAGCGAAACGGGTCGAAAAAATTCAAAAGTCGCCGACTTTTGGCAAAGTCGGGTTTCATGAAACGAAACCCGACCCTAGGATGAGGTCGGCCACGAGGTCGGCGACTTACGCGCCAAAGTCGCGTTTCAAAAGTTTGTTTTGCGCTCTTTTTCAGCCAATCAGGATCCACGGACACTGTGGGCAACGTGATGACATAGGCACGGGTCACCACCATCTTTCAGAAGGGCATGCAAGTGATTGGCTTGCTTTGGTGGGCGTCACAGGGGGTATAAAAGGGCGTGCACGCCGACCGCCATCTTACTTCTGCCGATCTTAGTATAGGGAGAGCTTGCTGCTGATTCTGTAGGGAGAGCGTTAGGCAGGGAAGAAGACAAAAAAACTGCTTCTGCTGCTAGCGATTTGGCCTGCACAACACACAAGTCACTGTGTGTGCAGTGCAAGGGGAGGCTATATTGTGGTGTATCAGTGGTGTTGGTTGTTGGGCTGCCTTCTAAGGCTTCCTGACACGCTGGCATTGCTGTTTACCCACTGCTCCGCAAACTGCTTTTTTAAAAGCAATCCAATCTCCCTTATCCTCTCGTCACTTTGGTCACAGGCAGCTGTGCCATCGAGCGTGTCACATAGCGCTCAGATATCAGTGGGCCGCACACAATCCACAAGTGTCCAGTGTCCAAAAGTGTACGCAGAGATTCAAAATCTCCATTATCCTCTCGTCACTTTGGTCACAGGCAGCTGTGCCATCGAGCGTGTCACATAGCGCTCAGATATCAGTGGGCCGCACACAATCCACAAGTGTCCAGTGTCCAAAAGTGTACGCAGAGATTCAAAATCTCCATTATCCTCTCGTCACTTTGGTCACAGGCAGCTGTGCCATCGAGCGTGTCACATAGCGCTCAGATATCAGTGGGCCGCACACAATCCACAAGTGTCCACTGTCCACAAGTGTACGCAGAGATTCAAAATCTCCATTATCCTCTCGTCACTTTGGTCACAGGCAGCTGTGCCATCGAGCGTGTCACATAGCGCTCAGATATCAGTGGGCCGCACACAATCCACAAGTGTCCAGTGTCCAAAAGTGTACGCAGAGATTCAAAATCTCCATTATCCTCTCGTCACTTTGGTCACAGGCAGCTGTGCCATCGAGCGTGTCACATAGCGCTCAGATATCAGTGGGCCGCACACAATCCACAAGTGTCCAGTGTCCAAAAGTGTACGCAGAGATTCAAAATCTCCATTATCCTCTCGTCACTTTGGTCACAGGCAGCTGTGCCATCGAGCGTGTCACATAGCGCTCAGATATCAGTGGGCCGCACACAATCCACAAGAGTCCAGTGTCCAAAAGTGTACGCAGAGATTCAAAATCTCCATTATCCTCTCGTCACTTTGGTCACAGGCAGCTGTGCCATCGAGCGTGTCACATAGCGCTCAGATATCAGTGGGCCGCACACAATCCACAAGTGTCCACTGTCCAAAAGTGTACGCAGAGATTCAAAATCTCCATTATCCTCTCGTCACTTTGGTCACAGGCAGCTGTGCCATCGAACGTGTCACATAGCGCTCAGATATCAGTGGGCCGCACACAATCCACAAGTGTCCACTGTCCACAAGTGTACGCAGAGATTCAAAATCTCCATTATCCTCTCGTCACTTTGGTCACAGGCAGCTGTGCCATCGAGCGTGTCACATAGCGCTCAGATATCAGTGGGCCGCACACAATCCACAAGTGTCCACTGTCCACAAGTGTACGCAGAGATTCAAAATCTCCATTATCCTCTCGTCACTTTGGTCACAGGCAGCTGTGCCATCGAGCGTGTCACATAGCGCTCAGATATCAGTGGGCCGCACACAATCCACAAGTGTCCACTGTCCACAAGTGTACGCAGAGATTCAAAATCTCCATTATCCTCTCGTCACTTTGGTCACAGGCAGCTGTGCCATCGAGCGTGTCACATAGGGCTCAGATATCAGTGGGCCGCACACAATCCACAAGTGTCCACTGTCCACAAGTGTACGCAGAGATTCAAAATCTCCATTATCCTCTCGTCACTTTGGTCACAGGCAGCTGTGCCATCGAGCGTGTCACATAGCGCTCAGATATCAGTGGGCCGCACACAATCCACAAGTGTCCACTGTCCACAAGTGTACGCAGAGATTCAAAATCTCCATTATCCTCTCGTCACTTTGGTCACAGGCAGCTGTGCCATCGAGCGTGTCACATAGTGCTCAGATATCAGTGGGCCGCACACAATCCACAAGTGTCCAGTGTCCAAAAGTGTACGCAGAGATTCAAAATCTCCATTATCCTCTCGTCACTTTGGTCACAGGCAGCTGTGCCATCGAGCGTGTCACATAGCGCTCAGATATCAGTGGGCCGCACACAATCCACAAGTGTCCACTGTCCACAAGTGTACGCAGAGATTCAAAATCTCCATTATCCTCTCGTCACTTTGGTCACAGGCAGCTGTGCCATCGAGCGTGTCACATAGCGCTCAGATATCAGTGGGCCGCACACAATCCACAAGTGTCCACTGTCCACAAGTGTACGCAGAGATTCAAAATCTCCATTATCCTCTCGTCACTTTGGTCACAGGCAGCTGTGCCATCGAGCGTGTCACATAGCGCTCAGATATCAGTGGGCCGCACACAATCCACAAGTGTCCACTGTCCACAAGTGTACGCAGAGATTCAAAATTTCCATTATCATCTCGTCACTTTGGTCACAGGCAGCTGTGCCATCGAGCGTGTCACATAGCGCTCAGATATCAGTGGGCCGCACACAATCCACAAGTGTCCACTGTCCACAAGTGTGTGCAGAAATTCTAAAACTCCCCTGTCCTATAGACACCTTGTACCTTGTTTTACATTACTATATAGTTTGTTGGATTTTGTCTACATTTCTACCAAAAATGAGGAAGGCTGGTGGAAGAGGCCGTGGAATTGGGTGGGGGTTGGCAGCTGGTAATGATGGTGTTGGTGGTGGATCTGATGGTAGTGGCAAGAGCAAAATAGGACCAAATGCAGGAGGTGCTGACCCTGCGTCATCGTCTGTCTACATAAGGCCTCGAACGCTTAGTTTTCTAGGAGTTGGCAAACCGCTTTTAAAGGCAGAGCATCAGGAAAAAGTTTTGTCGTACATTGCTGACTCAGCCTCCAGCTCTATCGCCTCCTCTTCTTCAGTTGTAAAAAGTAAAAGCACTGAGTCGTCATTGGAGGCTCATGTTCATGAACCACACCTTTCCTTGTGTCCTTCACCCCAACCAAGATTGAAGGATGACGCAGGCCATACTACTGATTACTCCATGGAGCTGTTTTCACATGCCATGCCTGGATTATCAAGTCAAATGGTGAATTACCCAGGCCAAGATGAATCTGACATGGAGTGCACTGATGCACAGCCGCTGATGGATGATTCTGCTGGTACATTCACTCAGAGCACTACATTGTCCTCGCAGTGTACAGAGCCAGATTCTGACCCTGATGAGACTCAGGTGCCCCTTCCCGCACACTATACCACCATACACGGTGACACAGAGGAAGGTGCACATGACATAGAAGAGGAGGTGATGGATGACCCAGTTGTTGACCCAGATTGGCATCCATTGGGGGAAGAGGGTGCTGCTTCCAATAGCTCAGATGAGGAGCATCCACAGCAGACATCGACATCGCAACAGCTGTTATCTGGCAGGCCCGGAGCACTCCAAAGACAGGTTCCAAACATCAAAAGAGTTGCTGGACAGCTTGTCCAGAGGGTCAAAAGATCACAGCGTGCTAGGCCGCAAAATGTCTGCCAAAGTAGGAAGAGTGCAGTGTGGCACTTTTTTGAACAAAATCCTCATGATCAGGCCAAGGTTATCTGTAAGAAGTGCGCAAAGACCTTTAGCCGAGGGAAAAATCTGAAAAATTTGAATACCAGTTGCATGCTTAGACATTTAACCAGCATGCACTTGCAAGCATGGACACAACACCAAACCTCAAGTGCCACATGTGCAACTGATCACAACGAAGGTAGTCAGCAACGCTACATTGTTTCCCCCACTGTAAGCCCACCGGTTAGCACAGCAGCAAATGTTGAGGTGTCGTTGCAAGGCCACAGCAGTCAGGGAATCCCACTGTTATATCAACGAAAGACTGATTCTAGGCCATCAGAAAGAACACCAACTCCATCACCATCATCAACCCTCTCTCAGTCCGCCCTGTCCACCGCTACTTCCACCATATGCAGCTCTCAAGTCCAGCTCACCCTCCCAGACACTATGAGTAGGTCAAGAAAGTACTCAGTCTCTCATCCGCGTACACTGGGTTTGAACGCCCACATTGCCAAACTAATCTCGTTTGAGATGATGCCCTTTCGGTTGGTGGAAAGCACAGCTTTCCGCGAACTCATGGCCTATGCAGTACCACGCTATGACCTACCCAGTCGCCACTTCTCTCGCAAAGCCATCCCAGCCCTCCACCATCATGTGAAAGACCGCATTGTCCATGCACTCAAGCAGTCAGTGAGCGGAAAGGTGCACCTCACAACTGATGCATGGTCCAGTCGGCATGGCCAGGGCCGTTACGTGTCCATCACTGCGCACTGGGTTAATGTGGTGGATGCAGGGTCCACAGGGGACAGCGGTGGTGGAACAGTGCTGCCTAGCCCACGGTATAGGAAACAGTTGGCTGTAGGCGTTCCACCCTCCTCCTCCTCCTCCTCCTCCTCCTCCTCCTCCAGAAGCGAAAACTCGTCCACAGAGCACAGTCGTACGAGCACTCCATCTGCAGCTGCCACTGTTGCACACGATGTGTCCCCCTATCGAGCAGCTAGTGGAAAGCGTCAGCAGGCTGTGTTGCAGATGATGTGTTTGGGCGACAGACATACTGCCGAGGTGCTGGCCGAGTACTTGAAGCGACAAACTGAGTCATAGCTGGGCAGTGTACATCTTGAGGCAGGCAAGGTAGTTAGTGATAACGGCCGTAATTTTGTGTCAGCCATAGCCCTTTCAAAACTCAGCCACATACCTTGCTTGGCTCACACCTTGAACCTGGTGGTGCAGTGCTTCCTCAAAAATTATCCGGAGTTAACAGCCCTGCTCCAGAAGGTGCGAAGACTGTGCGCGCACATCCGCCGGTCGCCTGTACACTCCGTTCGTATGCAGAAGCTGCAGCGATTGCTCCACCTTCCCAACCACCGCCTCATTATCGACATTGCAACAAGGTGGAACTCCACCCTGCACATGGTGGAGCGGCTGTGCGAGCAGAGGCAGGCCATAATGCATTTGTGGGAGGATACACGGCCAGGCACTTTGAGAGCAGACATGGAGTTGACAGGTGTGCAGTGGTCGAAGCTGAAAGACCTCTGTAAAGTCCTTCAGTGTTTTGAGGAATGCACACGGCTGGTAAGCACAGACGACGCCATCCTAAGCATGAGCATCCCACTTATGCGTCTGCTCATGCAAACTTTGACGCACCTTAAGGAGCAGGCGTCTGCAGCCAATGTTGATGAGGAGGAAGAGGAGGAGGGAATCCTTGATGACATTCAGCCATTGTCTGCTCAGGGACCTCTCCTGGACGAGGTGGAGGAAGAAGAGGAGGAGGATGATGATGGGGATGATTACTTAGGGGAGGAGGATGCATCTCGTGGGGCAAGTGAAAATGTTGGCGTGGCAAGGTCTGGTACAGGGTTTGTACGTGACTGGAGGGATGTGGATTTGCCAGAAAGTGCTCCTCCAACCAGCACTCGCAGTGCATCATTGACACCAGGAACATTGGCCCACATGTCAGATTATGCCTTGCGGATCCTAAAAAGGGACCCCCGCATTGCCAAAATGATGAACGATGACGACTACTGGTTGGCCAGCATCCTGGATCCACGCTATAAAGGCAAATTACAAAACATCATGCCACAGGAGAACCTTGACCTAATATTGGCTAATAAACAAGCAACTCTGGTAAATCGGTTGCTTGAGGCATTCCCAGCACACAGCAGCGGTGATGGTTCTCACACGAGCCGTACGGGCCGGGGGCAGCTTGGCAGAGGTGTTCGTGGTGCACACAGCAGAAGTGGCGTTGGAGACAGGGGTTTCATGACAATGTTGTGGACTGATTTTTCAAATACCGCTCACACAACTGGTAATACTGCATCGATGGAAAGTGACAGGAGACAGCAGTTGTCAACTATGGTTACAAACTACTTTTCCTCCCATATCGATGTTCTCCCACACAGGTCATTCCCCTTTGACTATTGGGCCGCTAAACTGGACACCTGGCCTGAATTGGCCCAATATGCCTTACAGGAGCTCGCTTGCCCAGCTGCAAGTGTGCTATCGAAAAGAGTCTTCGGTGCAGCTGGATCAATCCTGACAGAAAAAAGGACCCGTCTGTCAACCCAAAATGTGGATGATCTAACCTTCATTAAAATGAACCATGCATGGGTTTCCAAGGATTTTGTCCCACCTTCCCCTGATGACACATAGGGTGACAGAAAAATGGCTTGCTTTGGTCCACCTCTTCCTGGGACTTCACCTATTTCGCCTTTTGCATCAGCTGAATGTCCAACATCAACATATGCCACTTTCTAAAACTCCCTAACTGTGCTGCCTCCCCCCCATGGCCGGGGTCACCACCTAGCGCACGACACCGTGCGAGTGCCATTGCCCTGGACAGGTGGGTAGGCCGACTCTTGGGCGCGGGCACTGGCACAGGGTCCCTTATAGTGCAATCAAGTGTCTCTGACGGTGGTGGTGCACACCCGCCGTCAGACACACCGCTGTACTATGAGGGGCCCAGTGCCAGTACGGACGCCCACGAGTGGGCCCCCCTTGCTTGGGCAGGGCCCCAGCATTTGCAATCTTTACCTCTCCCTGCTCCTCCGCTGTGTAATCTGGGCCATCAAATCCATACTGTGCCTGACACCGTCTGAGCCTGCCTCCTGAGACATATATTTTGAATGTGTACGCTATCCATACATGTTATCTGGGGATACGGTACCCTTTCTAACCTTTGTGCAATCACATGCAATCCTTACTGGGCCTAACACCGTCTGAGCCTGCCTCCTGAGACATATATTTTGAATGTGTACGCTATCCATACATGTTATCTGGGGATACGGTACCCTTTCTAACCTTTGTGCAATCACGTGCAATCCATACTGGGCCTAACACCGTCTGAGCCTGCCTCCTGAGACATATATTTTGAATGTGTACGCTATCCATACATGTTATCTGGGGATACGGTACCCTTTCTAACCTTTGTGCAATCACGTGCAATCCATACTGGGCCTAACACCGTCTGAGCCTGCCTCCTGAGACATATATTTTGAATGTGTACGCTATCCATACATGTTATCCGGGGAAACGGTACCCTTTCTAACCTTTGTGCAATCACGTGCAATCCATACTGGGCCTAACCCCGTCTGAGCCTGCCTCCTGAGACATATATTTTGAATGTGTACGCTATCCATACATGTTATCCGGGGATACGGTACCCTTTCTAACCTTTGTGCAATCACGTGCAATCCATACTGGGCCTAACACCGTCTGAGCCTGCCTCCTGAGACATATATTTTGAATGTGTACGCTATCCATACATGTTATCTGGGGATACGGTACCCTTTCTAACCTTTGTGCAATCACGTGCAATCCATACTGGGCCTAACACCGTCTGAGCCTGCCTCCTGAGACATATATTTTGAATGTGTACGCTATCCATACATGTTATCCGGGGATACGGTACCCTTTCTAACCTTTGTGCAATCACGTGCAATCCATACTGGGCCTAACACCGTCTGAGCCTGCCTCCTGAGACATATATTTTGAATGTGTACGCTATCCATACATGTTATCTGGGGATACGGTACCCTTTCTAACCTTTGTGCAATCACGTGCAATCCATACTGGGCCTAACACCGTCTGAGCCTGCCTCCTGAGACATATATTTTGAATGTGTACGCTATCCATACATGTTATCCGGGGAAACGGTACCCTTTCTAACCTTTGTGCAATCACGTGCAATCCATACTGGGCCTAACACCGTCTGAGCCTGCCTCCTGAGACATATATTTTGAATGTGTACGCTATCCATACATGTTATCCGGGGATACGGTACCCTTTCTAACCTTTGTGCAATCACGTGCAATCCATACTGGGCCTAACACCGTCTGAGCCTGCCTCCTGAGACATATATTTTGAATGTGTACGCTATCCATACATGTTATCCGGGGAAACGGTACCCTTTCTAACCTTTGTGCAATCACGTGCAATCCATACTGTGCCTAACACCGTCTGAGCCTGCCTCCTGAGACATATATTTTGAATGTGTACGCTATCCATACATGTTATCTGGGGATACGGTACCCTTTCTAACCTTTGTGCAATCACGTGCAATCCATACTGGGCCTAACACCGTCTGAGCCTGCCTCCTGAGACATATATTTTGAATGTGTACGCTATCCATACATGTTATCCGGGGAAACGGTACCCTTTCTAACCTTTGTGCAATCACGTGCAATCCATACTGGGCCTAACACCGTCTGAGCCTGCCTCCTGAGACATATATTTTGAATGTGTACGCTATCCATACATGTTATCCGGGGAAACGGTACCCTTTCTAACCTTTGTGCAATCACGTGCAATCCATACTGGGCCTAACTCCGTCTGAGCCTGCCTCCTGATGTATAGACATATATTTTGAATGTGTACGCTATCCATACATGTTATCTGGGGATACGGTACCCTTTCTAACCTTTGTGCAATCACGTGCAATCCATACTGGGCCTAACACCATCTGAGCCTGCCTCCTGAGACATATATTTTGAATGTGTACGCTATCCATACATGTTATCTGGGGATACGGTACCCTTTCTAACCTTTGTGCAATCACATGCAATCCATACTGGGCCTAACACCGTCTGAGCCTGCCTCCTGATGTATAGACATATATTTTGAATGTGTACGCTATCCATACATGTTATCCGGGGAAACGGTACCCTTTCTAACCTTTGTGCAATCACGTGCAATCCATACTGGGCCTAACACCGTCTGAGCCTGCCTCCTGATGTATAGACATATATTTTGAATGTGTACGCTATCCATACATGTTATCCGGGGAAACGGTACCCTTTCTAACCTTTGTGCAATCACGTGCAATCCATACTGGGCCTAACACCGTATGAGCCTGCCTCCTGAGACATATATTTTGAATGTGTACGCTATCCATACATGTTATCTGGGGAAACAGTACCCTTTCTAACCTTTGTGCAATCACGTGCAATCCATACTGGGCCTAACACCGTCTGAGCCTGCCTCCTGAGACATATATTTTGAATGTGTACGCTATCCATACATGTTATCCGGGGATACGGTACCCTTTCTAACCTTTGTGCAATCACGTGCAATCCATACTGGGCCTAACACCGTCTGAGCCTGCCTCCTGAGACATATATTTTGAATGTGTACGCTATCCATACGTGTTATCCGGGGATACGGTACCCTTTCTAACCTTTGTGCAATCACGTGCAATCCATACTGGGCCTAACACCGTCTGAGCCTGCCTCCTGAGACATATATTTTGAATGTGTACGCTATCCATACATGTAATCTGGGGATACGGTACCCTTTCTCACCTTTGTGCAATCACGTGTAATCCATACTGGGCGTGAGAACGGCTGGCGAGCTGTTAAGCAAGCTACAGCACCTGTGGTTTGCACACGTAAATTTTTCATTTTTTCAGGAATGACGGTTAGGCCTAATTCCGGAACTGCAGTTGACCTGCACTTATTGGGAAATCATTGTTTGCGGGTAATAATTGTAATCAGTGATCCCCATCACTAACGTTGTTCAGCGGGTTATCTGCACCTGTAAGCGACAAACGCTGGCCTTTTCAGTGTAGCGCACATGCAGCCATGGACATGTAAGTGCATGACACACCAGTTATTGGCCAATCTCATGTGCCAGAGCCTCACGTGTCCCTCTAGTAAGCCGGACTCGGACCGCGGGGCATGACGTAGTCTCGTTCGTTAACGGAATTAAGCTTGCAATGTGTGCATCTGTTCTGTAGCTGGCATGTTTGAGGTTTCCCAGGTGGAGTCGAATTTAACCGTAGGCTCCACTCCTGGTGGTGCCCTTCTGGACATTCCTTTAAGGTTCAGCTTTGCAACCATACTGCCCACGTAAAACAAACACTTTGCCTTCATGAACGCTGTTTGGAGGGTCATGACTCGTGGGAATAACGCCGCCCAATCAGTTAACCTGCTAGAGAGATTGTTCGTTGCTCCCAAGCATGACATCACACTCCCTAGGAGGAAGGTAATGCCACTGTGACGATCGTACTCCTGGGGGCGACACAAGTGCACTGATGCTCAGCCACTGCTCGATGAATCTGCTGGTACATTGACCCAGACCACTACATTCCCCTCGCACGCTACATGGCCTGAATCTGACCCTGATGAAACTCAGGTTACCCTTCCCATACACAGTTCCATCTTACACGGTGACAAAGAGGAAGCTGCAGATGAAAGTGCAGGTTCGGCCCACCCGCCGTCAGACACACCACCGTACTATCAGGGGCCCTGTGCCAGTGCTGTTGCCAACGAGTGGGCCCCCCCTGTTTGCTCAGGATCACAGCACTTGCAAGGTTGAAATACTGTGCAGTGAGATGGAAGATGGGGACGACAAGGAGTCCAGACTAGTACATGGATTCCATAGCGAGGAGACTTATTTCATTGTTTTCAATGTTGGGACAGCAATTTTTGGGGAGCACTATACTCTGGAGAATGATAGATGGGGCCCACCATACACTGGAACATTCCAAAGGTGGACATCAGACACTGGAGCAGCATTTACAGGGCCCATTATACACTAGAGCATTAGAAATGGGGCCCATTATGTTTGGAGCATTATTTGGGCCCATAAGACAGTGGAGCTTCATCCATGGGGACCAACATATACTGTAGCATTATGTGGAGCTCATCATATACTGTTTCAAACATTATATGGGACCAATGATTCTGTATGGAGAAATAGATGGGCCTCGTCATGAGATGTAAAAAGTGAAGTATTTTTCATTGTACTATACCGCTATTTCTCTGCCGTATCGGAGCATGATGAGTTGTGGTATGTGTTAAAGGGGCGCTCTTTCGCCCAGGGCACATGAAAACCTGGAGCCAGCCCTACCCCCCCCACAACTTTAGCCAAATAACCCCCATTTTTCAGTGCGTAACTTGTATTATGAAGTTAATTAAGGTTGACAAGCTTAAGTAAGAAGAATTGATGCTTTTGGCATTCAAATGGGCACTGTAGGTGTGTTTCCTGGCCTCCTCTCACTGCCGACTTTTATTCCCCATTGACTTACATTGGGTTTCGTGTTTCGGGACGACCCCGACTTTTCCCTATAATCGGACGATCTTGCTCGACCCGACTTTTGGAAAAGTCGGGTTTCACGAAACGAAACGCGACCCTAAAAAACCAAAAGTCGCTCAACTCTAGTTGTAGATTGTATTCTTTGTTGATTTTCTTTATTCATGCTTTTCACAGCATGTTCTATTTCTTTTGTTATTCAATGGACTTCTTCTTGCGTGTTATTGTATTAACAGTGTAGCTTGTTGAATATTTGGCAGAACACACGTGGAGGGATGGCGACTGTTTTGTTCAAGCGATGACATAATATTCTGTCAACCCCAAACTCAAATTAAACAACTAATACAGTCAAAAATCAGATTTCACTAGTTTTATTATATATGTGCAGTAAATGATGGGCCCACGGTGCACTCTTGGTGCAACCAAAAACTCAGTGCACCATTCCGTTCCTCAATTATCATTCTCCACACTTTTTCCCTTAGTTTGATTGATAGTGCCTCACTTACAAGAGTGGGAACACAAAAACATCTTTTTTCTTAACACATCCAATTGGGGAATTATTACTATTTCAGGATCTATTTATTAAAATGTACTTTGTTCATGGGACAACTCCCTTACCCTTCTAATAGGTACATCCAAGGTCGCTTCCCCCTGTTTGCTGCAGGCTCCAGCTATGAGCCACATTTTATCAGCTGACATGTACCCCTAACAGCTGCAGGTGGAATTGCGATCCACCCGCGGCTGTTAACATGTTAACTGTCACTGTCAATGTCTGACAACGAAATTTAACATGCCCGTACTGGAAGCGCATTACAAACCCTGCCCATTGGCACCCATGTCACATGACCATGGGTTGCCGATGGGTTGGCATGACAACCCAAGTTCTGCAAAAGAGCCCTGTGGTTGTCATTTCCGGATAGCTAGGAGCACCTCCCAAAGGCAAGTGCACATAACTGATGAGCATTTTAGCTATACATGGTAGGGCTGAAGACCTTCTATGTGCACCATAAGCAATCAGAGGATCGCAGCTTCTAGTCTACCTACTGAAGCCAATAAAAAGTAAAAAAAAGTTTAAAAAATTGCCCCATTCAAAATAAAACAATTACAAAAAAAATGAAAAAAATACATATATTTGGTATTGCTGCTCTCAGAAATACCAAATCTATCAAAACATAAAAATAATCCAATCGGTAAATGGCATATCGCAAAAAAATCAAACCGCCAGAATTACTTTTTTTTTGAATAACGATCAAAAGATCATATTTACACCAAAATGGTATAAATAAAAACGTCTGCTCGGCACACGAAAAATAAGCCCTCAACCGGCACCAGATCAGAAAAAATGGAGACACTACGGGTATCAGAAAATGGCGACTTTTTAATTTATTTTCTTTTTGCAAACTTTGGATTTTTTTTCACCACTTAAATAAAAATGAACCTAGACATGTTTGCGATCTACAAACTTGGATTCACCTGGAAAATCATAATGGCAGGTTAGTTTTATCATTTTACATGGTAATAAAAAAAATGCACTTGTTTGCAATTTCATCGCACTTTCAATTTTTTCCCGTTTTTCCAGTACACTATTTGGTAAAACCAATGGTGTCCTTCAATAGTACAACTAGTCGCGTAAAACACAAGCCCTCACATGGCCATATTGACAGAAAAAAAAATGTCATGGCTTTGGAAAGAAATGGAGCAAAAAACGAAAACTCAAAAATGGAAAACCCCAACTAGGTGAAGGAGTTATTTTTCATTTTCCCTTTACCACAGTGTGAATAGTGTACAGTGAAGTCTAAATCAAAGACTTAGGGCCCCGTCACACATAGTGACTCGCCAGCGATCCCGACAATGATATGAACTTGTCAAGATTGCTGGTGTGTTGCTACATGATCGCTGGTGAGCTGCCAAACAGGGAGATCTCAGCAGCGATCAGGACAGCGACAATGCGGGTAACAAGCACGCACGTCACTTAGAAACCCGCTGTGTACCTTAGTTTCCAGCGCGCTGGTGCAGGGAGCTGGTAACTAAGGTAAACAGCGGGTTTCTAAGTGCCGCACGGTGCTTAGAAACCCACTGTTTACCTTGGTTACCAGCTCCCTGCACCAGCGTGCTGGTAACTATGGTACACAGCGGGTAAATAAGTGACGCGCACCCTTAGTTACCCGCGGTTTACATTAGAAACCAGCGTTCAGCGCTCTGATCGCTGGTCTCCCGCCTGCCACACGCAGCGATGCGTTCTGGCCAGCAGGAGACCAAAGATCAAAAAAAGGTCCTGGCCAATCGAGCACGATCAGCGATACCCCACAGGGGGGCCGGTCGCCGATACCTATCACACACAGCGATCTCGCTGGTGAGATCGCTGTTGCGTCACAAAACTTGTGACTCAGCAGCGATCTCGCTAGCGAGAGTGCTGTGTGTGACGGGGACTTTAGTAAACAATGTAAATAAGCTGCCAACACATGTACACTGACTGCAGAGATCTGCCACTGTGTGCGTTCTTCCTTCAGATACTCCGTTTAAGCTTATGTAATTATCCTGATGTTAATAATATAAAAGATGTTAAATGCTAGCATCAGGCGATATTCATATCTGCATCCATCATAAGAACAGAAAAATTGAGGGATGAATCTATTGCATGGTTTGACACTATTAGAGTGCATCATGCTACGCTATTTTTCCCTAATTTTTAGATTAAATCTGTCACATCGATGTAAATGTAATGTCCTTAGGAATGATGATGGCTAAGTGTAGCTTTCATGGGTTTAGTGTGCAACATTGAAAAAGCCCTCCCATCAAGGTTTCTATCCTACTAATAAATTGCAGTCATCATATTAGATACTGTAGCACTGTGCACTTACAATTGCTCATTTTGTCTTTATACAAAGATAATTCTCTTTTTTCTGCTCTATGTAGAAACATGACTTCTGTGGATCCGCAGCAGAATCCGCAACGTGTGCACACACCCTAAGAGTTTTCTCACACTAGATTATAGCATACGAGAGAATCGGATGAAATCCGAGTGCAGTCCGATGTTTTGCACACACCCATAGTCTTCTATAGGTGCACGCTGTCTGATATAGGCTTCAAATCGCAACATGCAGCAAATTTTTTTTCTCATGCCAATTCGGCATGAGTAAAAAAAATGCTAGTCAGCACTGCTCCATATTATAACATTGAAGCGAGTGCTATCCGATGAAATATTGGATACCACTCGTGGGAGATATACACTGGCTACTCACCAGTGTGAGCAAACCCTAAAAAATATAGAAAAGTTTGAATCGCCCTCTTTATCTCCCATTAAAAATTAAGAAATAAAAATATTTAAAAAATACAAATGTGGAATCCTCACATTTGTAAAAGTCCCATCTATCAAAATATAAAATTTATTAACCTAAAAAAATCAAAACACCAGAATTGCAGTTTTTCGGTCACCACAGCACTGTACAAAAAATGTAATAAGATGCTGTCAAAACATCCCATCTGCCCAAAAATGGTATCAGTAAAAACGTCTGTTCAGGAAGTAAAAAACAAATTCGAACACAGCTCCACCACCCGAATGTTGGATCGCGAAAAATAATAACCAAATCAAACATTATTTATTTTTTTTTTTTACAAATTTCAGAATTTTTTTTAACCACCTCAATAAAAAAAAAAGCGATGCCTGTTTGGTATCACCATAATCATACTGACCTGGAGAATTATATTTTCATGTCATTTTTACCATATAATGTCAATATAATTTAAATAAACTGATAAAAAACAATTACCAAATTGCACGATTTTCCCTGTTTTGTAACACTTGGAATTTTTGTGCCCTCAGTATAACACATGATAAAGTGGATGGTGTCTATAAAAATTACTACTTGTCCCACAAAATTACACGCCCTCCCATGGCTGTGTCAACAGAAACATAAGGTTATGGCCTCTGGAAGAAGAGGAGGAAAAAACTTAATTGCAGAAATGGAATATCGGCTGGTTGAGAAATGGGTAACATTTTTGTTAGGTTAATTTCCAGAAGGGTTCATGTTATTTCTAAGGTAAATGCAAGATAATTTGTTCTCTTAAATGCTTGTAGAATTAATAGAACTGAGAAACAGGCTGAATTCTGACAGCTGGTATCACCAGTCTATGCTCCTCCACATGGAGTCTCGATAGACATTCAACATCTCGCCAGCTTCTATTAGCAAAACAAAGCCCACACTCTGCCCTTCCATATTACATACTGTTGGAATTTCAGAACTACTTGTTACCACTGGAACTCTAGAGTATTCTTGGCTTTAGCCGTGATGTGTCATTATATTTTGTCCTGCAATACATTCTGTCGATAAAATTTATTATTCCCTGTTCTAATGAAGTAAAGTGTGTATATGAAAGGGGATTACCATGAGCTTGTCAGGTAATGGTAATGTGACTAATGTCATCACCTTCGGGGCCAGCACAGACCATGCAGTAGATCCACGGGTGTGACAGTGGCAGAAAATGACCCATTTTGTTTTTTTCAGAGACTACAAGTCACAATCAACATTATATTTAATCTTTATAACCCCTTTAATGACACACAACACAGAGATGAATCTGTGCTGTACTTTATGTACATGCTCAGTAGTGACCAGTGCTGTGGAGTCATAGATGAGATGAATCTTTGCTGTACTTTATGTACATGAGCGCCTACGCACTGCAGTATTCTGCTCTGCCCTCAACAGGGCAGAGCAGTGCGCCTGCGCAGGAGCCACGACAGGCGGCAAAGAAGAGGATGTCACCGTTAGAAGATGGGAGGCGCCGGACCGGACCGCAACACACATCGGACCAAGATCGGACCACCCCCCCCGGGGAGTATAATCTAACTCCTTTTTCTTATCTTTCAGGTTACACCGGGGGCTTATCTACTGCATTACAGAATGCTGTAGATAAGCCCCTGATGTTGGTGCCGGCAGCTGATAGGCGAAAAATAGGGTGACAAATTCCCTTTAAAGGTGGAAAGTGGACCCCTTACCTCTTGGGTCCCTGTGCAGCTGCAAAGATGCACCAATGATATGTCTGCCCCTGGGCACATGGTGCATTACGAATTTTGCATTGGCGCCCTAGAACTTCAATTTACTCCTCTGCAAACTGAAATGAGTAAACAGATTTAAAAAAAAAAAAACCTGAATATGGCCTACCAGAATAAGGCAGACTTTTTATTTTTCATTATTTAGAGGGGCTCATAATGATCTTGGAATGATGTAATAATATATATAGGAAAAAACATTAAACGTGTGTGCACAAAGCAAAAAAGCCTTAAAAGGTTAACCGAAAAGTGCACATTTTCTATCTGTGAGATGCTGTCACCGCGCAGCATGCAGTTTTTGAGATATTTCATTGATCAATAATAGGTCAGTGCACTGACTTCCTTTCTATTCACAGGACATAAAGCAAAGTGTGTAAATGTCTTTGAAACACATCTCAATGACCTTAATGTTCAGCTCCAAGACTCTGAGGTGAAGTTCTGATAATGAATGGTATCAGGTCAGCTTGGAAAATAATTACCTAGAAAGCAAAAGTCTTTGGTGGACTTTCTAAAACACCCCGACTGCCAGACTCCCCATCCAGGCAATTGTCTCTGACGGGACCATATTTTGCTTTGACTTAATTCTTTCCAAAGGTTATTGTTACTGCTCATACATTTGAAGACATTTATGTAAACTATTTCTATTTTATTATAGACTCCTTATTACCGTAAGTGCATTTTTTTTGCATTAGGGCTCGCTCACACTTGCATATCGGATAAATAATCAGATTGCACCCAGACCAATGTTTTTCAATGAGGCCATGCAGATCTGCGTATTTTGTCTCAGCTGTATTCGCATGAGGGAAAAATTGCAGCATGCCGTGATTTCAGCAGAAGTGCCGGGTATTAAGATGCAAGACTCGTGCAAGTTTTTTTGCATGTATGACCCATGCCTAATGGTGAAATCTGAATTATGGACCAAGATTGATGAAAATCTGAACCAAAACACTGATGAAACACACCATCTTTTTTGTATACATGATAAACAATGGCGTGTGTTGAGGCCTTAATTCCACTTTCCAGGACGTCCCTCCTGACAGCAACAGGGAGAACGTCCCTCGCCTCCTTGCAGGGACAGGAAGAGCACACAAGAGGTTAAAAACAGTCTCCACCCCCATTCCCTCAGTTTTTCTTCCTGTCCCTGCACGGAGGGACGCACAAGAGAAGTCGGCTTACCGGAGGGGTCCAGGGGGATCGGGCGGCCCTGCCAATCCTTCCTCCTGTGAAGTGGCTCCGGCGCTGAAACCCTCCTGGGTGGGGGTCCCTCAGCCACAGAGACCAGGGGAGGGATAAGCCCCCTGGGTAGAGCTGCTTCCTCCCGCAGCGGAGGCTCTCAGCTCCAACGCCGGCAGCAGCGCGGGGACCGGAAGTCGCGTGCAGAGAGACTGCAACGCACTTCCGGTGACATCAGAGCGCCGGAAATACAGGCCGCCAGCGGGCGCTCTGAAGGAGCAGAGCGTGGCATCAGCGAAACAGACAGCACCCGCCTGTCCTGACCTCGCAGAGGCTCACAGCAAGGATGGAGAACCAGGGCAGAATCGACCCGGATGTGGTAAGTGCGCATAGTGCAGACCGACCGAGACCCCAACTGCCCAGATCAGAGCCTGACTGTCCCTCTCTTGCACTATGCAGGAAAAGGCACAACCGACAGCGCCCATTCCCATGACCAAACAGACGGAGAAAGACCCAGGGAAGCCTAATAAGTGTCCCGTATGCAGAGTTAAGCTCCCCAGCAAGCACAAGAAGTTGCTGTGTGACACTTGTACGGCCAAAGTAATGAAAAGCGAACAGCCGTCCCTCCTATTGGAGATGAGATCGCTGATTCGAGAGGAGGTCCAGGCTTCCGTGGCCACCTTGTCCCAGCCACAGCCAGCCAGTCCAGGCCCCAGTACTAAGCGAACCAGACAGGAGATGAAGCTTAGTTCGGAGTCGGATCAGGAAGAAGGCGAGCTGGGCACTAGCGAACCGGAGTATGGGAAAAGATAGCTCTTTTACTCGGATGATGCAGACAATCTGGTTCAGGCGGTCAGAGATGCAATGCAGATTGAGGAGGTCCAGAAACCTCAGTTCAGGCAGGACATGATGTTCGGGGGCCTTAGGGCGCAGAGGAAAGTAGTATTTTCAGTGAACGACCATGTGCGAGCTATGGTCCTGGAGGAATGGGAGGAGGCAGAAAAACGTCTCGTAATACCCCGGGACTTTAAGAGACGGTTCCCCTTCGACCCCGAGGACATTAAAGGATGGGAAGTAGTTCCCAAGATTGATGTCCCTGTGGCAAAAGTAGCCAAGAAAACAACGATCCCTTTTGAGGACGCATTTAGTTTGAGGGACCCCATGGATAGGAAGGCAGATAACCTACTAAGGCGGGCCTGGGAAACATCAGCAGCCTTAATTAAAACAAACATATCAGCTACTTCGGTAGCATGGTCTATTTGTTTATGGTTTGGCCAGTTAGAGGAACATTTAACTAATAAAACCCCAAGGGAGGAAATTATAGATTCCTTTCCGATCATGAAGTCAGCCACAGCCTTTCTAGCCGATGCATCGGCGGAATCTGTTAGAATTGCCACCCGGAATGGCTCTTTGTCAAATTTGGCACACAGAGCCATCTGGTTAAAGACCTGGAAGGGGACGGAGCCTCTAAAACCAAGCTCTGTGCCCTTCCCTTCTCTGGGTTAAAAGTCTTTGACCCAGCATTGGATGATATATTAGAAAAAGCATCCGATGTAAAGAAAGGGTTCCCTGAGGAAAAGAAGCCTAGGGACCAGCCCTTTCGTAGACCCGGGGGATATAGAAGGCAGCAGTACTATAGGTACCAGGGGAGCTCTCAGAGGAGTTCCTACAGTAGCACCCACTCTAGAGCAGGAAGATCTAGAACCCCCCTTCTGGATCACGTACTAGATCCAGGAGAACATGACTATACCAACATAGGGAGTCGACTCAGAGAATTCAGTTCCCAGTGGTCTCAGATCACAAAAAATCATTGGGTACTGAGGACAATAGCAGAGGGTTACCAAATAGAATTTTCATCCCCTCCCCCTAAAGGTCCATTTCTCCCCGCAGAATAAAAGACGACTGCCAGATGTGGGTCGACGTGACAGAACTGGCAAACTTAGGGGTGCTAATTCCGGTTCCCCGGGCAGAAATTGGGACGGGCCACTATTCGTCCCTATTTGCCATCGCAAAGCCATCCGGAGAATCCCATACCATTATAAATCTGAAACCCTTAAATGCCTGGGTCACGCACAAAAGATTCTGAATGGAGTCAATCAGATCCACAGTCCATTTGATAGACAAGAATGCCCTGATGTGTACCCTGGACCTGAAAAGTGCCTACTATCCGGTGCCAATTCACCCAGTGTCACAGAGATTCCTGAGGTTTGCAGTAAGACTTCAGAAACGGACCTGCCACTTTCAATTTCAGTGTCTTCCTTTTGGTCTGGCCTCGGCGCCTCGAGTCTTCATGAAGCTAATCGCGGAAGTGGTGGCGTTCCTAAGAAATCGCGGAATAATCATCATTTCATACCTAGACGACTTCCTCCTGGTGGCGAGATCAGCAGAAGAACTATGGCGACACAAGGAGAAGACAATAGAGGTTCAAGAGTTTCTGGGCTGGATCATAAACAAAGAAAAATCGAACCTAGTACCAGAAAGAAGAAAGATTTTTTTTTGGGGGTACTACTGGACTCCAGAAGCAGAACTTCCTTCTTACCACCAGAAAAACAGACAAGGATACGGGACAGCATGAAGGAACTTCAAAAAGGCCACGTTTCCATCAGAATAGCCATGCGCGCTCTGGGCCTCATGACATCCCTTAAGTCCGATGGGCACAGTTCCATGCGAGAACCCTTAAAAAAGAAGTACTGGCCACCTTGGATCATCACCAGACCTCCCTAGACAAGAAAATGGCCTTGTCTCCAGCTGTAAAAAGATCCCTGGTGTGGTGGATGCAGCGACAAAACCTAAGGAAAGGTGTCCCATGCGTCATAATCACTACAGACACCAGCAAATGGGGCTGGGGGCTCATCTAGAAGGCAGAATTCTTCACGGGGAATGGCCGGAAAACATGCGGTCCACCTCCTCCAACTACAAGGAACTTTACGCCACATGGGAGGCCCTAAGAAGAAATCAGGACAAACTAAGAAATCAACACGTAAAGACAATGTGATGGCGGTTTCCTTCCTCCGGCATCAAGGAGGAGCAAGGCATTGGGCACTCCAGGACCTGGCAAAAAAGATCTTTTCCTGGGCAGAAAATACGGTTCTGTCAGTAACAGCCGTCCATCTCGAAGGGTCGCAAAACAGAGATCTTTCAGAACTTATGCCAGTGCTGGGGAAGACCGCAGATAGACCTCTTCGCAACCAGAAAGAATAAGAAGACATACAGGTTTTTCTCTCTGAATCCGTTGGACAATCCAGAAGGGGTAGATGCCCTAAGCCAAAAGTGGGGGCAGACTCTCTCATATGCATTTCCCCCGATAGCTCTCATACCAGCCATCCTCAGGCAAGAGTGCTACTGATAGCACCTTATTGGCCGAAAAGGAGCTGGTTTCTATTTTTCATTCATAGACCTCCTAGTCTACTCACCAAGGTTTATTGCTGAAACCCTTATAAAATGTATCAGAAAGTCTTATCCATCCTGTCTAATAGATTAGCATCTTTATCGGAGCTACTCTGTAACCTCACAATGTGTTTATTATTATATAGCTAATATGCTCACTTATATCGCGCCACCATATTCCACAACGCTTTATAGACATTATCACATTCACCAATCGGGCTTACAATCTAGATTCCCTATCAGTATGTCTTTGGAGTGTAGGAGGAAACCGGAGAACCCAAAAGAGAAAAACTCAGAAACCGGGAGAGCATAAAGGGGCATGTAAAACTGGACACCCCTGGTCAAAATTACTGCTATTGTGAACAGTTAAGCAACTTGAAGATGAAATGATCTCTAAAAGGTCTAAAGTTAAAGATGACACATTTCCTTTATGTTTTAGGCAAAAAAAAAATATATTGTCATTGTTTACATTTTAAAAATTACCAAAAGGAAAATGGACTGATTCAAAAATGTAGGCACCCTGCATGATTGATACCTAGTAGCACCCCCTTTTGAAAGTATCACAGCTTGTAAACGCTTTTTGTAGGCAAGAGTCTTTCAATTCTTGTTTGAGGGATTTTCATTCATTCTTCATTGAAAAATTCTTCCAGTTCTGTGAGATTCCTGGGTCGTCTTGCATGCACTGCTATTTTGAGGTCTAGCCACATATTTTTAATGAAGTTCAGATCAGGGGACTGTGAGGGCCATTGTAATCCTTCAGCTTGCACCTTTTGAGGTTGTCTGTTGTGGATTTTGACGTGTGTTTAGGATCAATATCCATTTGTAGAAGCTATACTCTTTTCAACTTCAGCTTTTTTACAGATGGTGTTATGTTTGCATCAATAATTTTTTAAATTTCATTGAATCAATTCTTCCTCTACACGTGAAATATTCAGCATGCCATTAGCTGCAACACAACCCCAAAGCATGATTGACCCACCCCCATGCTTAATGGTTAGCAAAATGTTCTTTTCCTAAAATTTTGGGCCCTTTTTTCTCCACACATACCTTTGATCATTGTGGGGAAATAGTTCTATTTTAAAGTCTTCGGTCTACAGAACTTGTTATCAAAATGCATCAAGTTTGTTTAGATATTTTGCATACTTTTGACATTGAATTTTATGGTGAGGACACAGGAGAGGTTTCCTTTTGATGACTCTCCTATGAAGGCCATATTTGTTCAGGTGTCTCTGAACAGTAAGTAGAACAATGTACCAAAAGCTCCAGAGCCTGCTACATCTTTCTGAAGGTCATTTGCAGTCAAGCGGGGGTTTTGATTTGCCTCTCTAGCAATCATACAATTATCTCTCACCAAAATTTTGCTTGATTTTCCAGGCCTTATCTTGATCATCACTATTCCAGGTAACTGCCATTTCTTACTTACATTTCGAACTGAGGTAAGGGCAACTTGAAAGCACTTCTTATAGCCTTCTTTTGCTTTGTGGGCCTCCATCATTTTCATCAGCAGAGTGCTAGGCAGCTGCTATTTTTTGGCACAAGGTTGGAGGAGGCTGTTTTTTTATAAAGCTGGGAAATTTGTATCACCTGGCCTTTCCTAACAATCATAGTGAACAAGCCATAATCCTAACAGGCTAATTAAGGTCTGAAATCTCGGTTGAAGTTATCTGAGCCCACAAATCTGCAAGGGATACCAAACTTTTGCATTGGACCATTTTCTCTTTTTAATTTTTAAAATGAAATATTAAAGTCAATATATGCTTGTTTTGGGCATAAAATACAAAGGAAATGTATCATCTTTAACTTTAATTTTTAAGCCTTGTAGAGATCATTTATTTGTCAACTTGTTTATCTGATTACAATAACAGTAATTTTGACCAGAGGTGCCCAAACTTTTACATGGCACTGTACAAACCTCTTGCAGATATTGTCCTTGGTGGGATTTGATTTCAGGATCTTGGCACTGCCAAGCAACAGTGCTAACCACAGAGCCAAAATGCCTTTAGAGGCATAAGGTGCTGGAGAAAGACACCAGTCCGGCGTCGAAACATGCAGTAGAGTAAAAACCTTTTCTCTACATTGTTGGATCAAGGATCTTTATTTTGGTAACACAGGCCAAAACCATGAATTGTATCTGATTTTCAAAATTCTCTAAGGGACAAGTTAGAAAAATCTTTCTGAACCCTACAACAAGAATCTACTTGTGCTAGAAATTGCTTTGATTTCCTTTTTATGACACAAGTCTTCTATTCCTCAGTGTTTTCTGCCACCTTGCCGTATAGATGCAGTTACAGAACCGGGTGTTAGCAGAAGATGTGAATCTCTGGAGATTTCTTTATGTCTCCGCATCGCAGTCTGTTTAGACTTTCCAGAAATTACCATAAGATTGGCAACTTAAAACTAAAAAAAAAAAACGAGTACGCTTCAGAACTTGATTGATCATGCTTGTCAAGGTTTGATTGATCATCCCGCATTTTCTCTTGTATTAAAACCGATAATAGTTCCTCACCGCTCTACGAGGGAAGTCCCTTGTATGGACAAGTCTGCAGAAAAGATTGCAGGCCTGGAGGAACGGCGTGTAGAAAAATCAGCATGTGGATGTAAATTGATGAAAGTGGCACTTACTAGTGACTGATCATTAGCATGCATCAGCTTGTATTGTAGCTTGGCAGCCTGACCCATCACCACCTATAAAATGCTCCTATGGTGCACGGCCTGTGCTTAAAATTGTAAATTATAAATGAAGAGCCTCGGAAAGCAGTGGCAGGCAGCGCGGCACAAAGAAAGATGGCTAGGACGTGGAATATTACTGCTTTCCCTTATAAATCTATAATTGCCCTGATGCTGCTACAGGTAGAAGGGCTAAAGAGAAATAATAGGAGTTCTGCGCCTTAGGGGTGACAACTGATTAATGCCGTATGTTAGCTGAAATATGACAATCTGCTTCTGCGAGCGTGGCTTTTCTACACATAAACAGCATTTTATATGATGTAATTGAGACGAAAACAATGAAAATGATGCTCTGTATCATCAGCGGAGAATTGCAGAGCTGAACGCTTTGAAGAAATTTGATAACTGCAGACATTGTTTTCCTGCATAAATGTTGCAGCGATAAAATGAGTAAATAATTTCTTTATCGGCACTCTTCTTTTTATTTTGCCGACAGAATGTATGAAGCTTTTCTTCAGTTTTACCAAAACCCGTATGTAATTCTATTGTGGCTCGGTGTTTGTTGAATGAGCTTTTTCTCAAACCATTCAAAGGTAGAAAATCAGATTTGTCTTATTATTGTCATGTGGGATAATTAACCAGAATGATGGACTGTTGGGCCTCTTCCATACCTGTTTTTTATTCTCATGTAAGAAAATGGTTTGTATTTTTTTGTTCAGTGTGCTGGACCCATTTTTCGTTTGTGTGTCAGCTTTCACAATCGTTGTTGCATTTGTTTTTTTTTTGTGTGTGGGGGTGCAACATCCTCACACCCCATTTGTTAGCTTTTCCCCGTGCCAGGAAGATCAGTGGTCAGTTATGGTCAGTTGTGAAGCAGAACAGCACAGCTCCGTTAACTGCATAGCTATTCAACTAAAGAGTGGTGGATCTGCAGTACCCCACTGTGGCCACTATGCAGTTTTGCTATACTAAGGGCATAGTTGGATGGCCATATAAATTGGAACGGACTGGCCATTGACTCTCCCAACACGAGTGTGACTGCTTCGGTACAGTAGAGCCGCCGACCAGTCCATGCACTGTTTTCTGCTCTCGTTTCAATGTATGCTGCAGTCTGTCTGCACCGTAAGAATAGGCCATCAATTTTAGGGTACTACACAACCGCTTAAACTTGTCCTACCCATTAAACAGAGATATATGGACAGAACATGGATGACATTCATGTGATATCCGTTTTATTTTACAGAGCCACTGACTTGAATTCATGAATTTGATCTGCAACAGAGCTCAAAGTAGGACAGGTCCCAATTTTTGATCCAGTCCTCAAAAAAGGACAAGGACACATGAAAAGGCATATTTATGTAATGGGTCCATGATCTACAACATATAGATCGAGCACACACCAAAAATTGGTGTATGAAACTGGCCATAGTCAATTCATTAAGAATTAAGCTACAGTACTTGAGAACGACCACTGCAAAGTCTATGGTTCTGTAGTGTTTCTTTTCCATACTCAGGGCACTTCCCTTGGTTGCAAGACCTGATAACAGCTTATTGGTAGGAGTGCTGGGCATCAGACCACCAACAATCTGATATTGATGACTTATCCTAAAGATAGGCTTTCCATATGTCTGTCCTCAAAACAATTTTAAAGGGGAATTCTCATCTCAGACTTTCATAAAATGTGCATAACTGTCTGATAGACATGGGTCCCACCTATCTCAACAATGGGATCCTGTCACGTGTAACCATAAATGGTAAGGTAGACCCTCATGCACAGCTTTCCATCCTGTGGGAA